>NC_079165.1:70949912-70979912 GCF_947568905.1 Ostrea edulis | reverse complement strand
ATCTAACCACTCGGCCACGGAGGCCCAAAGTTTTACATGAAAATATAACGGGAAAATCTTTAAGTGTTATCAAGAACCACTGGGCTAAGAAAGTAGAAATTTACATGAAAGAACAAATCTTTAAAAATATTCTCAAGAACCATTGGGCTAAGTAAGAAAGTACAAATTTATATGAAAGCTTCCTGACATAGTGCAGATTCAAGTTAGTTAAAACCATGGCCCCCAGGGGGTAGGATGGGACCACAATAGGGGATGAAAGTTTTACAAACAGATTTATAGGGAAAATCATTTTCTCAAGAACCATATGCATTGAGCCAAAGAAGTTTACATTTACATGAAAGCTTCCTGACATAGTGCAGATTGAAGTTTGTAAAAACCATGTCCCCTGGGGGTGGGTTGGGGCCACAATAGCTACCAAAGTTTTACATGGGACTATATAGGGAAAATCTTTAAATATGGGCCAAGGTGAATCAGGTGAGCGATGTGGCCCATGAGCTTCTTATTTCTCCTAGACTGTGAATTTTGTGTTTGGAATGTGTTCTCACCAGTTCCTGATGAAACATGCTGCAACTATACAATTTAGTGTTTGACGTGGTCTCCATGGTAATTTTAAATGAACTGACTGTGAAATTATACCTCTAAATATGTACTCACAGATCCAGACTTTGGTGATAAAGAAAAAAAATGTATATATGTGTGTGTGTGTGTGTAACTGTGTGTCTGTCTGTGTGTGCGTACGTTTGCGAGCGGAACTACATATACATACATGTATATATTTATGCGCTGATCCAGAATTTTTAATCCCAGAGAAGTGGGTTCCATACCTATGCATATCGTAAGGGTTCAGTGGAAACTGTGGACTAACATTTAGTATTTCTACAGGTAAAACACGCATATACATGTACAATTCTATATTTATTTTCTTTCAAGCTAGAGTGGTGGTGGTTTTGTACATTTGTGCCCTTTACAGAACCTTTACCAATGGATTTAAGATATTTGATTTAAAAATAAAACGGGTACAATTTGTAGAGTAATAAAAATTACACAATAGGATAATGAATATTGAATATTATTGTTTAACGTCCCTCTCGTGAATATTTCACCCATGTGGAGACGTCACCATTGCCGGTGAAGGATAGCAAAATTTAGGCCTATGCTCGGCGCCTATGGCCATTGAGCAGGGAGAGGTCTTTATCGTGCCACACCTACTGTGACACGTGACCTCGGTTTTTGCGGTCTAATCCGAAGGACCGCCACATTTAGTCGCCTCTCACGACAAGCAAGGGGGTACTGAGAACCTATTCTAACCCGGAGCCCCACGGGATTAGGATAATGAAATTCTTTCTTAAATAGCAAAGCGGTTTTGATTTCGTACACGTGATTAATAATCACAATGTAGCAATGGCACGGTCATTTTTGAAAAGGGCATTAAAATAATATAATAATGTAAAGCATCCTAATCTTTAATATAATGATTAAATCATTTAATTTCACATGTTACACGCCTTTTCATTGGTTGAAAAATTATTGGAATATTGTATCCAACCAAAAAAAAAAAAAAAAAAATAAATAAATGTCAGGAACTACTTTCTATTGGAATGTTGGGGATTCCTCTGGATGTTTCGTATTTATATATAGATTAGGGAATCCTGAAAAGAAAACTTAACAATTCTATCGATTTGTATAAATTTATTAAACAAAACCAGACAAATATCAAATATAAATAATGATTAATTATGCAAAATGAAATATAAGCATGGCAATTTGAGGACACCCCCTCCCAATATAACAACACACGTCTGCTTTTGCCACAGGAGGTATATATATATATCACTCTGATCAATCATATAACGGCTTATTGATAGAAATTCAGAGGCCTTTGGCTTCTGCAATTCCGGGCTGAGAGTTAAACCGGGGATGACAATAGTCCAATTTGCACCTTGCGACAACTTCCTTCATGTCACGAACCCAAATACCAGATACACCGCACACTGCCTCAGAGATACTGCAATATCGTAGCCTTTTAAAACGACTATGGTTCCGAACCCCGGCATAATATGTTCTTCCACAATCCTGCCAGGCACGGTAAATATCAAAATCATTAAAAAAGCCAGGAAAACGTAAGATATTTCTGACTAAATGTGTTTATGAGTGGTCACCGAAACGAGGCTTCCGTACGACGTTACAACAGCTGGAATTCACTGATAAAACTCGAAAAACCCTCTGTAACACTCACTTGTCCACCTGGAAGTCGTGACAACCCTCAAGAGAACCCTACCCGCCATCCAACATCTTGATTATCACATGTCCCACGCTTTCCGTTAGTACCGACATCGAACTTTGCACTTAATTTCAGTTCCACTCAACAAAATTCCTGCAATTTTCTCTCAACAGGGCTTATCTCTATCTCATCCTTTTAAAACCGCATTCTTCAGTCCACAAGAAACCCGTTTGCTCAACAGTAAACAACAGTTTGTGGAAGTCGCCATTAGGCCTAACGGATTTAGTTTTTCTTTTAAAGTTGAGTATTCACAAATTACTACGTCCATCTCGAAATGACATAGAATGTAGTCCAAGAATAACTCGTTAATTCAACTCAAATCAAATAATGTTTTATCATATAAACTCAATGCTTTAAAATATTAAATGATAAGGAATGAATTTATTATTTTTTCGTTGGATGGAGGAATTCCACGAAAAAAAGGACGAAAAACTTTTGCATCATGCGCTACGCTATGCAAAAAAAAAAAACCAAAAAAAAAAAAAAAAAAAAAAAACCCACCAAAAAACAAAACAAAAAACTCAACCTAAAAACAAAAAAAAAACCCAGAGGTTTGTTATCGGTCGCCAGGAGACTAAATCATAAAAAAACCGCAATTATTTACATCAAAGGCCATCATTGTTATTTGATTATTTTATATATGGGATCAAATTATTATTCCGGGATCAGAAAACAGCGATTTTAAACAGTTTATAGTAAACATCAATTTAATTGCACCAAAAGCATTTCATAATATGACTAAATATTTAGTCGAAATCATAAATGCTGGATATTAGAAGCTTTTACAAGATTTCTGTAAAAAGCCGTTGACAGAGGTGTAGTGCGAGTAGCGCACGGAACTCTGGGTGGAGAATGATCACAAAGGAGAAGAAGTGCATTGTCCGAAGACTGTAAAATACTTCATCTATATATTATTGTCTTCGAAGACGGTAATAATATTTGCTTTTAATTATTTTATTCATTTTTTTCAATATTCATATAAAAATATGGCATTCGTTTATACATCATATCCATACATGTATATTTACATTCAATGTGTGTATTCTGCTTAATATCTATCCATCGCTTGCCATTGATCAGGAAATCAACACTTGCTCGCATTTAATCCATTTTTATATGGTTTAAATACGTTTTCATCTCTATGATTTTTTTCGACCGCCAAGAAATAAACATATAATTCAAACCCGGGACAGAGAACATTTAAAAATTGATTAATAGCAAATAAGTGTTGATTTTTTTGTGACAGATACATGCATTAATGTTAAAGTTTTCTATTTCAATCGAAAGGTCGGTTGACGCGTAAACCGTTATCGGTTCCGGCATTTACACATTTTCCAAAAAAAAAAAAAAAAAAAAATGAACGTGGATGTACATGTAAGGTATCACACCGGTAATTATTTTCAATATATATTACTATAGAGGAAAAAAATATCAGGAAAAATCAGTTTACAGAATTGATGCCAAATAACGCAGTCAGAACCTGTCTCGTCTGCCGACACCGGAAAAACGACACCCAGAACCTGTCTCGTCTGCCGACACCGGAAAAACGACACCCAGAACCTGTCTCGTCTGCCTACACCGGAAAAGCTTTACCCCCTAACAAGACTACCCTCAAATCCACGTGTTTTTCACATGTGTGTAAACAGCCGGAGTGCACCTCAGGAAGTTACCTGAGCTACCAATATCAAATAGTTCCTTTCTATATACACTTGATTATTTCTACAAAATAACACAAACTTTCCTAATCGGGGGCACACATATAAAAGAGAAAAGAAGAGGAAATGAGAAAAATCGCGCATTAAAAAAACTATTCTTTTAAATATACGGAACTACCACTGACAAGTTCATTTTGATTGTTAGTGATTGGACAATTGGATTATGATACCTGTAAGCTATGCCTGTCCACTTCTCAAAAGAGAATACTCCATATTTAATATAACTTCTTCCAGCACAATCATTTGTGTGACGAAGACCTGAATACAGTAAACTCTAGTAAATAGTATGTATTGATCAAAGATATGAAAAATGCTGGGCGTTAGGATTTCGGGACTTCTTTTCGTCACTAAAAATTCTGCCGATATATATGTTGCTTGATTTTTCTCTGTCCGAATCTTTAGAGCTCGCTGCATTCGGCATTAGTACTGACCAAATACTTGAATACATTTTATATTTATTTATTTTAAGGCTTTGATAAACAGTGCGAATGTTTCAGAGCAGGATTAAGATCTGTAGCTCCTTTTTCTGTTTTCGTTGCCGCACATTTCCAAGTAAACTTGTCTTAAGACACATAACTTCAAAAATTTAGTATAAAGTTTCATCTGAACCGAAAAAATCAACATAAATAAAGTTCGTTTGTTTACGTAGCCATATTAGTTTGTCGGACAATTAAAGTAGCTCTCTGCCCTCCCACTCCCCTCCCGCCCGAGAGCTATAGTTTTTATAGTTAGTATAGGTTTGATAAAAACATATTTTGAATATTTCAAAAATTTGTCAACAGTTTTCTCTCTATATAGAATAACTTTGTATTCACATTGTCATGTAATTAATCTTTTTATGCAAGTTATTTCTTTGTCATTGTTTTAAATCCAAAGTCTGTTACAGTAATTATAGATGCGAGCACGATCCCACTTCTGAACGAATTCTGCTGCTGTAAGCATGTTTATGTATGTATACAGAGTACGCCATCTCAACCTAAGGTCAATCATGAATAAATAATGGACATAAACACAGATAAAAGGACTGTCTAACAGTAAAGCAATCATTACATTATCTGCACAATGTAACATTTAATACTCGTGGACAATTCTATTACACGATGCAGTCGTGCCATAAAAATATCATATTCGTCCTCGTTTTCTAGATACCATCAGAATTCTCACTACAGGTAATTGTTTTACTTTGTTGAGGTAACATGTATAGAAGCAAATTGGAAAAATAGGAGTCGCTTGTTACTGAACAACAGTGCACCTTTAGCACGTGAAAATTTACTTCTGGTTTATTCCCATAAACAAGTTCCGTCTGTTGATGTCAACACAACATGAACAACACAAATCAATCATTCTATTAAATACATGTAAATCAGTCTAGATCGCATGTCTGCTACCAATATAAATATGAACATGTTTGACACTAAAGGAATTCCCTTTTAGAACTTAAAATATGCAATACAGTCGAGGAATATTTTCAAGATTTTAATAGCAATGTCTTCATGGACGGATCCAGAATTTCAGTGTAGGAGGGGGTGTGGAAACATCTGATAGGCTGGTCTGTGGGCTGCATAAAGACCCTCAGTGGGTGCAGGGCGAGGGCGAAGTCTTATCTGGGCACAGGCCCCAGAAACTCATGTGTTTTTACTGTATTTTGATAACGGGCGTATAAGTAACAGTAATTCTAGTAAAATAAGTACTACATGTATATTAGTATAACGTTTACCTTTCCAAGGTTTATAATTTTATAATACGTTTCACATCGGAACATCTTAAAAAAGAATAGAATGTGCGAAAATTGTTGAAAGGGTGGGGTATTACTGAAAAACCTTGAATTTTAAAAAATCAAATAAATCTATAAAAATATGTTGTGGAAATGCGCTTGACCTGTCAAAGAATATCGTCTATCAAATAATTTCAAATTCCAAAATTATTTATTTTCAAATTGCTTTTATTTACCGGCATAACGGAATTTTATTTCTATTCAATTTCTGTTTCGGAAATAGGGTATCTTTAAAAAAAATCATTTACTGTCGATATCACTGCTGCAGTGATTTGATTTCGGAATAATCCTTGTATCTTTGAACTTCACCCAGTCATCTTTATAGAAGCTGCCGGCTTCCTGGGTTAAGCTTTTTTCTCCATAGACAGACATTCATGTTTTTATTCCGAAAGGTAGAAGACAAGAAAAGAACTAATTTATACATTTGACATCTAATAACGTTTCCATCGGATATGGACGCATATTTTTGTGATATTATTCATTGATTTATTCAGTCATTAATTCATCTACCGAGATTTAATTTTTTCATGAAATACGATGTGTTTTTGAAACACTAATGCTCCCATACGACCGAGAAGTAATTCTGGTATCAAAAGAAATTAAAGGTATTGTCACAAGAAATATGCAAGCTACAACAATAAGAGCTCAAAAGTTATGATCAGAGTTAAACTCTTTGCGGACGAACAGACAGACGGACGGACTGACCAAAAACTATATGCTCATGAATCTCCTGATAACGGGGCATAAAAAAATAATTATATCTACATCATCATTCTTCACAAAAGCTTTTGTGACAGATTTAGTAGCCTGATGTCATTATGGAAATTTTACTAGCCCGTAAATAAATCATAAACATTCAAGACATAATTCATCGTGATGGATTTAAAATATACATAGCCATGCTTTAAAAGGATTGTAATGATTGAAAAACACAAATGAGACTCATTCACCGAAAATGTCTATCGTAGAGTTTGAAAATTTAAGCAACTTATTACAACTTAATCCAAGATTTTTTTTTTACTAGTCATTACTATTGTTATTACAGTACTGTGCCAAAAGTTTAAGAGAAATAAATATATCAAATACCTCTTAGTAATTCGTTGTTTTCAGACTTTCAGATATGCGTCTAAATTATATACATTAGGTTGGGATTCCCTTCAAGGTATCACACCAGTAATTGTCCAATCAAATAGTCAATTGTAGTTCCATATATTTAAAGAAATATTTTTTTCCTTGCGCGATTTTTCTCATTTCCTCTTCTTCTTTTCTCTTAATTTTTGCACCCCTGATTAGGAAATTTTGTGTAATTTGTAGAAATAACCAAGTGTATACAAAGGAACTATTTGCTGTTGGTAGCTGAGGCTACTTCCTGAGGTGTACTCCGGCTGTTTACACACATGTGAAAAACACGTGGATTTGAGGGTAGTCTTGTTTGCGGGTAATTTATTTTCGAAAATGCCGCGTAGGGTGGTGTTTTTCTGGTGTCGGCAGGCGAGATAGGTAACATAGAACATTTCTGACTGCGTTATTCGGCATCAATTCTGTAAACTGATTTTTAACGACTTTTTTTCCTCTTTAGTAATATATAGTGAAAATAATTACCGGTGTGATACCTTAATGCGCGTGGGGCTATTTATAAACGCCTAACAGACTTGGAGAGCGGCAAATTTATTTCTGCTTACGGTTCAAGTAAAGGATTTCCTTTAATAATTGATTGATTGAATATTGTTTAACGTCCCTCTCGAGAATATTTCACTCATATGGAGACGTTACCATTCTTTTACGTGACTTACCTTAAAACCCTGCATTTGTAAAGAGACAAGCGTGTTAGAAAGCATTTGCTAGTGAATACTCGAACTGTATGAAGAGGGTAACGTATGAGAAACCCATGGATAGGAAGATCTGAGATTTGTTATGCATATCATAGACTACTATACAGGAACCCCAAAATCGCAAATACAGTAAACCCAAGCTAAAGTTTCCAATTTGATTCCAGAAACTGGGTGCATGTAGCGGGACATTAATCCGAACCCAGATAGTTTGTTGGTTACATAAATGGTTTTGGAAGGTTTGATTTTTTCAAAATCAGTAAAAACTCTAAACCACAATCACTGGAGAAATTAAAAAGCCGTATCGACACTGTATTGTTATATTGTGCGCGTGCGTGTGTAGTTTTCCACTTCTGTACCCAAAATGTCAATACGCATGCCATTGTCTCAGAATGTGGTATTTATATATACTGACATGTATGTTCTCATGAACATATTCACATTTTCTATCACCGAAAAGAGAATAAGAAGAAACGAAGAATGTCAGTCGGACAAAATACAGTGACCTTTAATATCTTGTACATTCAGAGAATTAAAACCTCATTGAAGTTTTTAGTAGTATCTTATACATGTATATATATGTCCATGTAAGCGATAAAAGTAGTCAACGCTTGTTATTTTCAAGTTTATGTCAAAGATCTGGTTTTAATCAGATTGGCAAGAACTTGTCATTCATTTAGGAAGGCAATACATATATCTCTATGGTATCAGGTATGGCGTAGTTGAGTTTCGAACACAGTACTCCCTCCCTCTCCCCACACAGAAAACCGAACGTTCTATCGATTTTATCATTAAACGGCCACTGTGATAAAGTATGGGGTTTATTTTTCAACATTCAGCTTCAGGATTTAATGAGGAGCATTTTATTTGGGGTTTTCCCGGAAAAAATGTCAATTACGCACTCACCGTCTGTTATTACTGCCGGATACATACAGCTGGTTTGGTGGATTAACCTTTAAATTTCATACAGAATTTTCTATTCACTCCTTGGTATTGACAGACTAAATATAAAAAAAAAATCACCACATTTTCCCCACCAACGAATAACTTAATGCGATGCGGCATGTAGTCTATTCTTGTACAATTTGCCAAAGTCAAATCTTTCAGGAAAAAGAGGCTATCGTAAGGGAATTTATTTTAATAGTCAATGTTATTTCATGAAATAAGACAATGCAGTAGCCTGAAAACCGGAAGGACTTACACGATGAAGTTCTAGCATTCATCTATATGACTGCTGTAATTGTTGGTTTTTTTGTTTAGAATTGCAAGGAGACTTTGTACAGATAGATATAAAGATATTTTTGAATTTGTTTAAACATCAATCTTGTTGATAAAAAACCCTTTTGCATAGTAAGTTCTACATGAGCGTTTGTGAGTTCTTTTAGCTACACCATTCTTCGATGATGATGTAAGATTTGTAAACCAGTCAGCCGCTGTTTCCTTCCATGATATCAGTGGTTTGATTCACCCGATTTCACAAAAATTATGAACAGTTTAAAATGAAAATATTAATGCTACAATGGTCATCTCTTTACCAACATGCAGGCTGCATTCGCTCTTTATCCAGCAACCATCTATCTGCAAAGCTTTTGCGCTTCCCTCCATGTGCAGCCAGTATGACTTAAGATTTTGGATTTCATGTAATACTATCAATATGATCTGATCAGATTTGACTCTACTTTGTTTGTGGATTATGTGAAAAGAAGACTCCAAATTGATCAATATCTAATTTCTCTAGTACCATTTAAACCGATTTGAGTAAATAGTTTGTTAGCATCTTGCACAGCAAACCAAAATAGCCCACCATTTGCTACCTACGGCTTCGAACAACGAGATTTGCGTCTGTTCGATTCGATTGTGGTGACTCACCAGTAGATATCGTTCGCAAAATATTTGAATATAAATTCCTCTCTATTTCTTTTAGTTATCGGGTCATCTGGTAACTAGTGACTGGAGTAAATAATTGATTTTGAGAATACAGCTTGAATTGTGACACACTGCATTTTGTAAAAAATTTTCAAATGTATCAGGTATTTGCAAACATAAAGCAAAATGTTGCGTTAATATCAAGTCTCCCGAGTCCGCTCTGCAAGAACTTTCGATTTCATTTTCGAGTTCGAGAATGTTAATAAACTTTTAAATTTTTTCAATTAGTCCGAGTGTGGTTATTTTGTACGAAAGGTTTTTATTGGTCAGTAATTGTCAAGTTGCACATGGTTGAGTTTTTCAAGAGTTTTATAGTTTTAACGCAAGTTTAGAGCATTGTTAATGTTATTAAGAAGCTTAAAAGCTTTGTAGACACTTGATTTTATGTGATTTTGAGACAGAGTTTACGACTGACTAGCACACTGTAAATAAAACATTTATACTAATCCCTATCGCTACTAGTCAATTAAAAGTCTTTTCCCTATGTCTGCAATGTAAACTTTCCATTTGCACTTCTACTAAATGATTGAAAGAATGAATGAGACTTTTTTCCCCATCATACAAATCAGAAATATATATTATTATTTTGTAAGGCGGTATAAGTCAGTTTACATAAATTTTATGATTATCTAAAGTATCTAATGACATTGTTCAAAATGATCAAATTAATACTAGTTTAATTTATGAAATAGTGCTTTTACATACATGGTACTTCGTTGAATTATAGAGTCAAAGCTACTAGATTATTGTCTCCTTAACAAAAGGCTAGCGAAATATTATTAAATAGTAAAAGTAAAAAAAACTGTGAGTGGCGAATACATTTCAAAATATAGAAAAATAAAAGTCACGAATGTTACTCTTTGTTCCTTGTACAACAGCCATATCCGCTACGAGAGACGTGGATGGAGGAGCTGAGAACATATAAATAAACAACTTGACAATTCTGGCATCCTACTACAAATTGTCTGTATGAAAATGTGACGACAACAAACAGTGATCAATCTCACGATTCCTATAAACAATACAAAATTTAGAGTAGGCAAACACGGACCCCTTGCCATATCAGAGGTGGGATCAAGTGTCTAGGAGGAGTAAGCATCCCCTGTCAACCGGTCACACCCACCGTAAGTCCTATATCTTCATCAGGTAAACGGAGTAGTAAAACTCAGTGTGTAAAGGCGGCCTAACAATTGGCTTGAAACACGTCAGACAGCAACTGACCCAATGACAGGTTGTATTGGTACATGTAAATTAGATGTTTCAACGACCATCCATAGTAGGTCCTTAAAACGAGGACCCAGAATAGTAGCCTTCAACCTCTTATGTTTTCCCTGTATCTTTTACCGAGATTTCCATGCATCGTAGCTGTTACCTTCTGTATGAGAGATGGGTCACTTTACTTGGTCACAGTATCATGGTTTAGGAGTTTCTGTAGCGTTGGGAGAAAGAATCTTGTAGGCTTTTTCCGATGAGAGTCCTCCAGTGGCTGGAGAAGTTTTATGAGATCCTCTTTATATTTTTCCGTCGGAGTCAGAAGAGGCAAAAAGATATCCATATTTCTTGTGATTGAGCATCATAGCATATACAAACATCAGGTAAAAACCTCCTTATAGCAAAAGCTGATTTAATCTGTTCTCCATAGCTTGGATCAACTGAAGTAGTTTCATTTCAAGTGTTAGCTGTGCATCATGTACAGGACTTGTTTCCAAACAACTTTATTTGAAAATAGACTCAAGTTCCCTGTATTTACAACGGAAGACGGAGTTTCTGAAACTGCCAGGTCTTTATTCACAGAGAGGCTGCGCGTATGTCCACAATATGGGGATGTGCAGTTTGTTCACAAGCATTAGGGGCTCCATGTCTAAAACTTGCGTAAGATGCTACAGGTGTTCAAGGAACAAGCTGCATTTTTGTCAGTACGCTCATAATTTTTGGTTGGCTTGAACACTTTGCCTTTAACAAACTAGTTCTGTTTACAAGCACATCTTGAAAGTTAATTTGTGTTTGTTAATACAATAGTCCAGTACTTTAGATAAAACTACAGGGGGATATTATTAAAGATAAATATATTTTTTTGTGTTATATTTTCAAAATATTTAAAATTTCTTCTATACACAAGAGTTAAATTACTGATCGCATAATTAGTTGGCCTAGCGGGACGTTAAACAATATACAACCAACCATAATTAAGTTCATAACATCGTATTCATACTTAATTTTACATGTAAGAATCAATGCTATGAGTAAAATGTCAAATGAATTTCTTTCCACATTTGCGTTTCAAAACAGATCTATCAAACGAGCATATACCCCCGCACATGTTCATGTCAGATCCCGTCTTTCTGTTTGAATTAGTAAACAAAATATCTTCAAAATTTCATACCTTCCTATATTTATGCCCCCCCCCCCACCCCTCAAAAAAGAGGGGCATATTGTTTTGCACCTGTCGGTAGACCACATGTTGTTCGCTCAATATCTTGAGAACCACTTACTTGATCGTAATGATATTTAATATGTGGGTTGGTTATGAAAAGAAGAGGACCCCTATTGATTTTCAGGTATAAAGGTTAAAGGTCAATCTACTCTGGTCATAGGAATATACTGTCCGCTTAATATCTTAGAACCCTTTGCTTGACAGACATCAGACTTGGTACACTGGTACATCTTAAGGAGTAGATGACCCCTATTGATTTTGAGGTCACATGGTCAAGGGTCAAACTGGACATAGGAATATATTGACCACTCAATGTCTTGAGAATCCTTTGCTTGACAGACATCAAACTTGGTACACCTTCAGGAGTAGATGACTACTAATGATTTTGAGGTCACATGGTCAAAGGTCAAATTGGACATAGAAATATACTATCCGTTCAATATCTTAAGAACCATTTGCTTGACAGACATCAAACTTGGTACACTGGTCCATCTTTAGGAGTTGATGACCCCAATTGATTTTTAGGTCACATGGTCAATCCACTCTTGACATAGGAAGATATTGTCTGCTCAATATTTTGAATTGATGATACTACTCTCAATTAAATGGTGAGTGTGTGTATAACCCTTTTCAATTTTGCACCATGGTTTTTTTTGTTTTTGTTTTTTTTTTATACAAACATCTCTTTTGCTATCCACATGGGCTAGTGTATTCGTAGTACATGTACATTGAAAAATTTACTAATAACCTTTCTTTATATATTAGACCCTCCAGGTTTCTACGAAATTTAAAACTTTCCAAACGAGTCCTAAAGTCCTATATACTGTCCAATGCGGGATTTACCGACGTACATGTATCACCAACCTTGTCAATCGACTCATCCTCCTTGCCTGCCATTTTTGTTTCCATAAGAATTGTAAATAATTACAACAGGTATATGGGCCACATAGCTTACCTGAGTCACTTGGGCGCTGCTGTTGTGATTTTAAAGATTTGTTAAAATCAATGTTTGTTCTCATGAAAACTTTTGAGGCCCCAACTTTGCCTCAAAAGAGTGATATCACAACATTACTGAAACAATCTCATAACACAGAGATGCCTCAACACCAATATGACGAACATGATCCTGCTGTTCTGGATAAGACCAAGGTCAAAAGGTCATAGATATTTACATTTATGAGTGATTGATTAAATATTGTTTAACGTTCCTCTCGAGAAAATTTCACTCGTATGGAGACGTCACCACTGCCGGTGAAGGGCTGCAAAATTTAGACCTATGCTCGGCGCTTTTGGCTTTTGAGCAGGAGGTGGTGTCTTTATCGTGCCACACGTGTTGTGACACGGGACCTCAGTTTTTGCGGTCTCATCCGAAGGACCGCCCCATTTAGTCGCCTTCTACGACAAGCAAGGGGTACTGAGGAACTATTCTAACCCAGATCCCCACGGGACTTACATTTATGACATGAAAGACCTTGTCATAAGAAATCTATATACAAATTATGATAGCCCTATCTTAAGTAGTTCAGGAGATATTGAATAGGTCAGATTTTAATTAAAAGTAGGTCAAACTTTCAGAGCAAGGTCACACACCAAGGTCTTGTCATAAAGAATTTATATACAAACAAGAGGTACTGTGAGCAATGCTCACTAAGAATACCCCCCGCTTACCCCAATCTCCCAAAGAGTGTTGGTAATAGGTATAAACTACCTCTTTTCTGAGTGTAAAAACATATGGCATGACAAACCGAACCATATTGCTACTTCGATGTTCAGTGCACGTGACCTTTGACCTTTTGACCCCAAAATCGATAGGGAACATCTTCATCCCATGGGTAGTCCATATGTATGATATGGTGACTGTAGGTGGGAAGGATAACGCTTTAGAGCCCGGAAACCATATTGCTACTTCGATGTCCAGTGCGCTTGACCTTTGGACCCCAAAATCGATAGTGAACATCTTCATCCCATGGGTAGTCCATATATATGATATGGTGATGGTAGGTGGAAAGGATAATGCTTTAGAGCCCTGAAACCATTGCGTCTACAGACGGACGGACGGACAGACGAACAACCCGATTCCAGTATATCCCCCCCCCACAACTTGTTGCGGGGGTATAAATATGAAAGCTCTATCTTAAATCTAAAGAGTTCAGGAGATAATGATTACGTCAGGTTTCTTAAAAAGTAGCTTAAGGTCACGTGATCGAACATGAATGTATCACTTGTGATGAAGAATTCATTTACAAAACGAATAGTTCCTATTTAACAGGATCTATTTTCTTAAAGTATGTCAAATTCCAAGGTCGCAGGGTCAAATTATAAAATGAAAGGTATTTCCATAAGAAATATTTAAACATTTATCATAAATAGTTCAAGAGATATTGAATAGGTAATATTTAAAGTAGATCCGACTCCAATCACAAGATCAAACTTCACGGAATAATGAGGTCTTGCCACAAAGAATCTTTACACAAAATATGAAAGCCCTACCTTAAATAGTTCATGATACATTGAACAGGTCAGGGCTTCTTTAAAGTAGGTCAAAAGACCAAACACCATTGCGTCACAAGGTATTGTCATCACGAATCTATATACAAAATGTGAAAGCCCTACAAAAATAGTTGCGGATATATTTCATAGATTATTTCTTAAAAGCAGGTCAAACTCCGACTTCAAGGTTACAAGATACCAAAGATCTACCTTAATAAATTGTTGAAAACATATTGAATAGGTCAGATTTATGCGAGGAAGCTTTCATGTAAATTTGAACTTTTCTGGTCCAGTGGCTCTTTCGTAGATTTGAAATTAACTCCATCCTATTTTTGTTTATTTGTGATTACCTCCCCTTTGAAAGGGACATAGCCCTTCATTTTAACAAACGTAAATCCCCTTTACCCGAGGATGATTTGTACTACGTTTGATTGAAATTGGCTCATTGGTTCTGGAGAAGATGAAAATGTGAAAAGTTTACGGACGGACAGGCAAAGGTGATCAGAAAAGCTACAAATTGGATAAAAACACATTCAATATGTAAAACCCGCCCTACAGGTGAATGTGACAGCACATTAGTGCAGAAATATCAATTTAAGGTAGCTCATTACAACAACATTTTTTTTAATGACTCTTTCAAACACCTCTTATGAAGTATAATTTCACCATTAAAAGAGTGATACAAGCTCTCAATTATTTTATAAGATTTTATTGGTGATTTTTCCTGAATGATAAAAAAGGGTATTTTGTTAGCAAATAAGAGATTTTAGAGTCCAAATTTCGCTGTGATTTGGTGCATGATGTCAATATGTAATAAAATATGCCTAAACGACTCAGATACATGTTCTTATTTTTTAAATAAGAAAATATTTATGAAAATTGAAAAGGCTATTTGTTAATATTTTTAAATCTACGGATTTAGTTAGGTAAGGCATAATTATATAAACCGCAGAGCAGAAAATATTGTGTGTATGAGGAGGCCAGCATCGAACTATACATTTTAAACTTTGAACTTAAATTTGATAGTTCTACACCTGGTATGATATACATATGTGTATCACATCAAATTACTCGTATCACATCAAATTTTACAGTTTGCCTCATTTGGGATCAATGTATACTAGCGGAAAAAAGAAACTGTGCATCATAAAATTTAGTATAATTTTTCTACATTTATTGTTTATATTTATCAAATCTAAACAATCGATAAAGGTGATGGTTTTTTTTAACAATATCGGATAGTACCCGACTCAGTCGCACGGACTTTTTCATGGTTAGTGAATACATGTTGTTTATTGAAGTGTTCGTACGCACGAGTTTTCATGGCCAATACTGTTTGGAGTAAGAAGTGTAACAGGTTTGTTTGGACACTATTCGTTAAGGAAAGTACTTTAGTTTTGACAAAATTTACCCTTCTGTCATGCCACGACCCAGCGAAAACAAACGTAATCGTGCTGTTGGGATGCTTCAAGCTGGAATGGCACAAAATATCGTAGCAAGACACTTTGGAGTTCATCGGAACACCATCCAGTCATTATGGAGACGTTTCCAACAATCTGGTAACTCTCGGAATCGACCACGTTCTGGGCGTCCTCGTGTGACGTCGTGTCGACAGGACAACGACATTAGACTTGTGCACCTGAGAAATCGTTTCCAGACAGCAAGTTTGACTGCTCGTAGCATTTCTGGACTTTGACCAATCAGTCCAAGAACTGCGCGTACTCGTCTGCGCGAGCCTAATATCAGACCAAGACGTCCAGCAGTGCGCCCAATACTGCTTCAACGTCATCGTATCGCTTGGATAGCGTGGTACAGACGACATCTGCGATTCAGAATACAGGAATGGGCCAATATTCTGTTCACTGATGAATCCAGATTTCATTTGGATAGCAGTGACGGTCGTTGTAGAGTGTATCGTCGCGTTGGGGAGCGGTACCAAGGCGCTTGTGTTGTGCAACGTTGACAATTCGGTGGAGATAGCGTTATGGTGTGGGGTGGAATAACAGCACGTGGAAGGACCCCTCTACAAATTGTCAATGGAAATCTCACCGGCGTATGCTATCGAGACGAAATTATTCAGCGTCATGTGAAACTCTTCATACAGAGACAGGAAAATCACATCACTCTGCAGCAAGACAACGCAAGGCCACATATTACACGTGTAGTCAGGGACTTTTTTGTTCAACATAATGTCGATGTCTTGCCATGACCAGCTGTTTCCCCCGATTTATCGCCGATCGAGCACGTCTGGGATGAAATGGAACGACATCTACGCCGTTTACCAAATCAGCCAGTGACATTGGCTGATTTAGGCCAGGCTTTAACCAACATCTGGAACAACATCCCTCAAGCATTTCTGAACACTTTCGTGGCATCAATGAGGCGCCGTTGTCAAGCATGCGTGAATGCAAATGGTGGTCACACACGTTATTAACTTTGGTAAATCAAGTTTGAGTACCAGTGTCTTTCGAGTGTGCTGAAATTGACGTTATTCGACGTTAACATTAATGGATTATGAAATGTTGTAACGAATACATTTGTTAACAGTATTACAAAAAATAAAATCAAATTTGTTCATTGTTATTTTTTATTATTTTTTCATATATTAAATGATGCAGTTTCTTTTCCCCGCTAGTATATATAAAGTGAAAGTTCGTACATGTACCGATATCCTGTGGATTAGTGTTGAACCTGAAGATGGATTGATTGATGTTTTCCGCCACACTCAACAATTTTTCAGTTATCTGGTGGCGCTCAGTTTTATTGGTGGAAGAGAGAACCCAGATACAATGTACCTGGGAAGAGACCACCGACCTTCCGAAAGTAATCTGGGAAACTTCCTCACTTACCGGCGCGAGCGGGATTCGAACCCGCGCCGACAAAGGTGAGAGGCCGTGTAATTTTGAGCGCGATGCTCTAACCACTCGGCCACGGAGGTCCTGAAGAAATAAAGCGACCCCCCCCCCAAAAAAAAAACAACCCTGATTGCAACAAAATTAAGGTGAAGTTTATTACCTTAGGTTAGTGGTAGCGATGACAAAGGTTTTTTCGAACATTCACTGAATGTTAACTTATTGTATATCAAGAGAAAGGTCTTTTTAGAGAAACACAATGACTCCAGTTTTATGTACATCGGATACATAATTAAAAAGGTACATTTGAATGTGTGACGTCTGCTAGATCGATTCTGTGAATCGAATCATATATCAACAGAACTGCTTTTATTATTGTTAATTAACATAAAAAGGAACTCTATTGGCATCATGAATCAATTATATACATGTACACACGCACACATAAAGTGATATAGTGATTTTACAGGAATCAAACAAGTATATCTAGATCAATCCAAGAGTAACTTATCAATATAACTTATATAAAGTATAAATTGCATCATCACTGTATAATTTGACATTGCACCAACTGGAACCTATACATAAATGAAAAAAATAACACGTCCTAATTTGCATTAAATATAATAAACCACAAGGGTTAGGGTTAGGCCTCTGACCTCCAAGTAGCTAGATTACAGGAGCACGCCACCACTCCCTTCACCATACTAAGTAAAAAGTACAACATTAAACTTTAAAAGCTTCATATCAGAAGTTCATATCTTTCACATAATTTTATTTGCATATATGTCATAGTATACATATGTATATAAATTATAGTGTTATAAGGTCTGATGATTAGTATTGAGTATACACTCTAAATTCAGTTGTGCAGAAAGATTAATATCTCTCTTTCTTTTTCTCTCTCTCTCTATAAGTACGTACCATCTATCCTTCTGTGTTTAGTAAACCAAAAGTGGTAAAAGATTGATGTTTTCCGCCACACTCAACAATATTTTCAGTTATTTGGTGGCGCCTAGTTTTTATTGGTGGAAGAGAGAACCCAGATACAATGTACCTGGGAAGAGAACACCGACCTTCCGAAAGTAAACTGGGAAACTTTGAGAATTAGATAGGTTACATGGGAAATATGTTTTGGTTCCAGCTGACAAAGCTTGTAACAACATTGTCTATGTTTGTAAGGCTCATTATTACAACTGTATTTTAAACGAACTTGGCATTAATTCCACTTTTGGTAATTGTACTTATACTCCAACTGCCCTTTCAAAAGATGAAATTCTTCAAAACCATGCTTCAGTTTTAGACACATTTAATATCCCAGCCAATAGCTCGAATGAATATGAGTTACCGTACCTATACTGGATTCCTAAACCACATAAAAACCCTTACAAACAAAGATACATTGCTGGATCCAGTAAGTGCTCTATCAAGCCCCTGTCTTTGCTACTCACGAAAATATTAACAGCTGTGAAGGAGAAACTTCAAACTTACTGTGCGACTACATATGACAGAGGTGGTGTTAATCAAACGTGGATTCTAAAAAATTCTAAAGAAGTTTTCGTAAACTTGAAATCGCAAAACACAATTTTGTGTTAGTAGTTAAATATTTATCTTGGAAACAAATACCGGTGTCCATCGTTCTCCCTCGTCATACACATATCGCATTTTGATGAACTTTTCAACAAGGATAGTGCTAGCATCATTTTGATCATCTTCTGGCAAGGTATATGCAGGTCTAATGAATGATTTTAGGTTTACAGACAGTTTATCCACACTCAATTGGACTCATCTTCTATCAACTAAATTCGACAGAGAATACACATCCTTCGTAGTGTCTGGTAGTTTCTGCCTTAGCATATCCTTTCTAAAACTTAGCTGAGCTTTTAATCCCTCTATTTTTTCTTGTTTAGTCTTGAAGAGTGACAGATGATTGTTAACCTGGTTCTCAGATTGCCACAAGCCCACTCCAACATTTTATTGGTACACTTTTGAAGTTTTTCAAGTTCGTTCTGTTCCAATTCATCTGCAGTCCTAAGCTTCTCCAATACATTCTATTTTTTCTCTTCTCCTCAATTTCAGTTTGTCTCCTTTTGAACTTTTCTCGAACTTTCGTCACATTTCTCCTTACAAAAGCCATAAGTTTTCCTCGGTTAACATGGGAGCTCAACCATTGAACTGTTTTACTATGATAAACAAGAGATGCTTGTAAAACATATATGCCCCGTATGGTGCAAAATTGAAAAGGGTTGTACACATGCATCAATTAATTGATAGTAGTATCACCAATTCGAAATATTGAGCAGACAATATCTTCCCAATGTCAGGAGTGGATTGACCATGTGCCCTAAAATCAATAGGGGTCATCTACTCCTTATGATGTACCAGTGTACCAAGTTTGGTGTCAATCAAGCAAATAATTCTTAAAATATAGGAGATAATATATTACTATGTCCAGTTTAACCATGTGACCTCGAAACCCATAGGGATCATCCTCTCTTGAAGATGTACCAGTGTACCAAATTTGATGTCTGTCAAGCAAAGGTTTCTCAAGATATTGAGTGGACAGTATATTCCTATGTCCAGTTTGACCCTTGATCTTTGACCATGTGACCTCAAAATCAATAGGGGTCATTTTCTCCTGAATATGTACCAGTGTACATATACCAAGTTTGATGTCTGTCAAGCAAAGGGTTCTCTAGACATTGGGTGGTCAGTATATTCCTATGTCCAGTTTAACCTTTGACCATGTGACCTTAAAATTAATAAAGGTCATGTACTTGGAATGTACCAGTGTACTAAGTTTGATGTCTGTCAAGCAAAGGGTTCTCAAGATATTGAGCGGACAGTGTCTTCCTATGTTCAGAGAAGATTGACCCTTGATCTTTAGACCTGAAAAACAATAGGGGTCCTGGACCTTCTACTCATTACCAACCCAAATATGAAATATCATGACGATCAAGTGAATGGTTCTTATGATATTGAGTTTTCTCTGGTAGAATTTCCGACCCGTATTCCCACACTCCTCCATCTAGGTAATTGCTGAACAACCTTCAAATTGTTTCACCAATAGCAATAAGCACATGTTTCAATATCACTATAACAAGTCCATCATGTTCCCATGGCTTAACCAAATTTTGATACACTGGATCTTCAACAAAGTGGAAATGAAAGCATCATACTGCCTTCAATAAAATTCTCGGTGTTCTCAACACAAGAATCTATAAATGATATTTTCCTTGTAGCATGTCGCAATATCCAAGATATGTATTCCTCCTTCTTCAACCAAACACCATAATGATGTTGTTAAGTATGAAACAAGTACAAGTGCTTTGCATGCGGCAACAAACTCATAAGTATCCATATCAAACTTCATGGACTGCAACAATCTGTTTGAAGTACCCCCTTGATTATTGAATAGAATATGGAATATATTTCCACGGAATCTTACTATTCGTACACTTGCCATGTGGTTTTCCTTTAGGAAATATTTATTAAACATATATGCTAAAAGGTTCATATACTTCACTTCGTTCATCTCCCCCACATGAAAATACTTTAACTGACCCGGGTTCTACTCCATTGTTGAATTTCTTATCAAAACATGACTTTCTATACTTGTAAAATGGATTTTCATGCAGCTTCAGTAATATGTACAAGAGAATGTAAACCACAAAACAAATTTGATAATTCACATAGTGATAACTGTTCTTCTCTGTCATGTTTTGCCGATTATTTCCCAAGTCCTCCATCAAAACAATCTTTCTGTAGTCCTCCAATAACTCAATGAACTTTTTCTGTGTGGCTGCCCGATCAGACATGGTAGAAACTATACTAAGTAATATGTGTTTACTGACAATGTTCTCATACGATTTACTTATCTCATTGATGTCCAATATAATTTGTAATGTTGATAATGTATCACTTCCGGACTTTGTTGCCATTACTCTAAGACTTAAAACCCATGTCTTCCCATATTTGTCACTAAATGAAATCCTTCAAGCTTCTTCCCAATCTTGAAGGTTTCATCACTCAGAAGACAAGTGTCATTTTTATTTACAAGTTCCTCAGACAGCTGTTTCTGAGCCAGAATTAACCACTGAATATTCATATTGTTGACAGTAGATGTACATGGTAATTTGTTTGGTTCTAAATTCACAAGCTTTGAAAGTGCTCTTGTAACTGACGTGTAGTAACGTCATGATCTAAAGGTTCATTAACACACTGTTGTGTACATGGAAGATATATCTCTTTATTATCATCAATCAGTAATCGAAGATAACCATTCTCTGTTCTAATGTCATTTAACCTCTCTTTCAATTAATTCTTCATCATCGGTCTGGTATCTTTCAACAGACAATTTCTTTTCCTGGTCTGCACACAGCTAATCTATACTTGGAGTTTTCAACACCTGAATATAGACTGAACTCTATGGTTATGGATGTTGCCAATTACAGGCTCTTTAAACCACCGCGGGTCACAGATGATATTTCTTCCGAATCTGGCCGCCAGTTCCTTAAGCTCAAATTTACAAACATAGAAATAGGAAATAGATCCTGTAAACATAAGCAACATAATAAAAGAGTTCAGTCTTCAATTCCAAATTATTTCATGTTCCAAGTCTACGCCATGTATTTCCTACAAATATACTTCTATTATTGCATCCAAACTTTTTAATTATAAACAATGTTTGCTGTGCCTAAATATAGCCCATCTTATACTTAATCCACCTACGTGTTCTTAGTCTTCTTTCTTTCAATCTTTTGATGTCCAGCTGGACATGTCATTACTACTGATGTTGATATGTTGACAATGAGGGCCTCAAATCACTTATTGTAAAAGGTCCTACATATAGAGAACCTCGGTTTTTCAATTGGAGATAGAACTTTCTCAATATTATGAATTCTGTCGAAGATTGTGCCAGACGATGGTTTAAATATGAAAAAGAAGAACTTGATATATTGTCAGAATGTATTAAAAGTGTAAGAGGAATATTAAAATCCCGCATTAGACACATCAAAACAAAAGTACAAACCATCTATCCTTCTGTGTTTAGTAAATCGGAAGTGATAAAAGAATTAGATAGGTTACATGAGAAATATGTTTTGGCTCCAATTGACAAAGCTTGTAACAACATTGTCTTTGTTTGTAAGACTCATTATTACAGCTGCATTTCAAACGAACTTGGCATTAATTCCACTTTTGGTATTCGTACTTATACTCCAACTGGCTTATAAAACATGATATTCTTCAAAACCATGGTTCAGGTATAGAAAATATCCCAGTCAATGGGTCGGATGAATGTGAGTTACATTACCTATATTTCGGCTTGAGCATCACTGAAGAGACATTGTTTGTCGAAATGCGCATCTGGTGCATCAAAATTGGTACCGTATAAGTTTTACTATACTATATTCCTAAAGTTTATAAACCTCTACCTTTGCTCCATAGGAAATATAAACAGCTGCGAAGGACAAACTTTAAACATACTGTGCCACTACATATGCCAGAAGTGGTGTAAATGAAATGGAGATTCTAAAAAATTCTAAAGAACTTTTAGTAAACTTGAAATCGCAAAGCTTTTATCAAATCAACAACATCAAAACGTGGGACATTTCAACACTTTACACGACCATTACTAACGATAAATTAAAGACTTGACTTTCTGACATCATAGACAGTTGCTTCTTCTACAAATATGGAAAACGGAAGTATTCATATCTAATCATTAGTCATCAAAAAATTACTTTGTTAAACACCACTCTGATTCCACGCACAAGTACTCTGAAGTGGAAATAAAAAATATGATAAGAGTTCCTCATTGACAATATATTCGTGGTCTTTGGTGATCAAGTTTTCCAACAGTCTCTTGGAATACCCATAGGCACGAACTGTGCTCCTTTGTTAGCTGACCTGTTTTTATATTCATGTGAAGCAGAATTTATTCATAACCTTCTGCATGAGAAGAAAAAATCTCTTGCTGTGGCCTTCAATTCCACATTTACAATATGAAGATATATCGACGACGTTTTATCTATTAACAATAATAGTTTTCATTCATACATGTATTTCGATTCGATATATACCCCGGTGAACTGGAAACAAAAGAAACCCCACTTCTGATTCATACTTGGATATTTTATTGCAAACAGATATTAGCGGCAAACTAACAACTCAACTTTATGATAAACGAGAATAGTTCAGCTTCTCCATCGTCAACTTCCCACATTTATGTAGCAATATTTCATTATCACCTGCATATGGTGTTAATATCTCTCAACTGATACGATACTCAAGAGCTTATTGTGCGTATGGTCAGTTTTAAAATCGAGACAGGCTATCGATAAACAAGTTGATGTTGCAGGGGTTTCAACAGTCTCGTTTTAAGTTAGCATTTCGCAAATTCTATGGTCGTTATAACAATCTAGTTTTCCAATACAACGTATCATTGGGTCAATTGTTGTCTGACTTGTTTTATACCGATTGTTAGGCCGTACTTGACGCACTGATTTTGACTACGGATAACTCCGTTTACCTGATCAGGATATAGGGCTCAGGGCGGGTGTGGCCGGTCGGCGGGGGATGCTTGCGCCACATAGGCATCTGATCTCTCCTCTGGTGTGTCCAGGGTTCCGTGTTGCCAAACTCTCTATTTTGTGTTGCTTTTTAGTGTTATCTTTGGTACATCTTAAATTCCGATCCGCCTTTTAGCAACACCCATTGTATGGTGCTGGGTGTATCGGAATTTTTTTTACTTTCGTTCCATTTTCCGTTCCGCGTGTTAGAAAAAACCCGTCATTTTCTGACGTGTTCAATTTAGGTCAGGTTTGATTAGAGGCAGCAGATAACGTCTGAATAGCTGTTAATTACGGACATAATACAACTGCTGACCTACCCAACAATAAAAATGTAATTGACGGTTAGTGAAGGAAAGCAGACTTCTCACCTGCCAAGCTTACAAATTGTAAGTAGCTTAGGTATTAGTGGTGGATTGTGATACCTTCAGGAGATGGATTGGTTATGGCGGATGACGAACTCCTAATCCGTACGTACAGCAGATGTACATAATGCATGACTAAACAAGCAAGCAAACAACTACATGTAATGCACTAAATATGGTACAATGTGTTTAAATGATGCATGTGGAACACTTTTTACCAGCCTTAACATCCTGGAGTTTTGATCGGCAGCCTCTGCACACATCGTCATCAATATATACCACTGGACGATACTAGATACTATACGTACGGTATACAACGTCGACTACAGGTCCGGCAAGTACATTTACTTAGCTGCAATAGTGTGTCCTCTCCGGTTTGTTTTTGGCGGAGGGCTACAACTCCTTACGATCCCCGCAATGGTGCAAATGCGGGAGGGATTAACTCCCGCAACATTTTCGATCATACTAAACATTTGCTGACTTTCTTTACGTAAATAAAATATTCTATGTTTCATAGTCAATATATAAATTTACAACCGGCAACTTACGATTTGTGAGGCTCTTTTCTACCGTTTTCAACAATGTCGATATATTCCAATTTCTCGATTCATATTTGTGCGACATGTTTATGTACTAAAGTTTCAACTTCCGATTGTCAAGTTATTTGTATATGCCATATAAGGTAGTATTTACATCAATGGACAAGTACGGAGGAGAAAGCTATTTCGTCGGTATTAAAAAGGTTTAGATTTAATATCAAGTTAAAAAACGAACAGCAGAGTGTAAATTCTTTCTGCAACCATATGATTTTCCTTTCTTTGTCGGAGTGGCTCTAGTAACTACATTTTCGCGCAGATTGTCAATGTTTAGGTTTTTCAGTAGATCTACTTACGAGATCTTGCGATAACAAGCATGGCGGAGCAGACGAAGAATTTTGCATGATGTACATTATGTTTAATAAAAAAAACCACACACCTTTATTAGACATGCCCAAGCACAAAATTGGTATTCCGTTCGGTGTAAACAGCACTTGGGACTAATACACGGAGCTTAATTATTATCGGTTATTCATAAAATTATTTTGCACCATTGCGGAGATCCTATGGAATTGTAGCCCTATCCCGAAAACATCAGAATTTCAAAAAATGAGATAGGGCTACATTATTGCAGCTAATATGTACTTAACCTATACAGACGCACGTATAGACAAACGTCGGGAAAAATGATTAGTAATAGTATAACAAATTTACTGTATAGACACCATTTCTGAATTTAATTTAATCGGTAGTTCGACTTTCATAAAAGATTACACGGATTGCGATACTTCCTCCACTCATCAGACTTCTGATCCCGAGGGATGATGTAAAATCATAGTGATTTATTGCGTTTTCCTTTACTTATTGATTTATTTAGTAATTTAACTATTTGTAAGCCTTGACATTGATCACAATCTAACAGTGAGTGTTTCCAATAGTCGCACTTACGTGTATACACACAGCATAGAATTTTCGAAAACCCAATGATAGTGTGTTTGTTTTACGTCCCTTGGAGAATTTTTCACTCATATTGACGTCACCAAATGTAGGTGAAACACCTATTGTTTTGCGCTTACGACAGGCCCATCCATTCATTCATTTTATTCTCTCAAACCACTATGGAATTGGTACGTAATGTACAATACAGAAATTTCATGTATCAATACAAGTAACGTCAGAGGAATGTATATAGGTATGCAAATAAACAAAGTGAAATATATACCTACATGTAAATATGTACAAAAATTTGAAGTTATGTGTTAGGAAAACAGACTAATTCGTATATCTTTAAAATAAACATGCACCGGTTTTTTATACGCCCGTCGAAGACGGGACGTATTATGGTATGTCGTCCGTCTGTCCGGACCTTGTGGGCAGGATACAGACTGAACCATAAGCCCTAGGACTTTACAACTTGGTACATTTGATCACCATGATGAGAGGAAGGTGCCTATTGTTTTTCAAGGTCAGAGGTAAAGGTCATAGTTTCACTTATTAGGAAAACCTTGTGGACAGGATACAAACCGAACCGTAAGCTCCAGGATATTGTGACTTGGTATATTTGATCACCATGATGAGAGGAAGATGCCTATTGTTTTTCAAGGTCAAAGTCGTAGTATAACTTTTTAGGAAAACCTTGTGGGCAGGATACAAACCGAACCGTAAGCTCCAGTAATTATAACTTGGTATATTTGATCATCATGATGAGAGGACGGTGCCTATTGTTTCTCAAGGTCAGATATCAAAGGTCAAGTTCGTAGTATCACTTATTAGGAAAACCTTGTGGGCAGGATACACACCGAACCGTAAGCTCCTGGATATTATAACTTGGTATATTTCATCAACATGATGAGAGGAAGATGCCTATTGTTTTTCACGGTGAGAGGTCAAGGTCGTTGTATCACTTATTAGGAAAACCGTGTGGGCAGGATACAAACCGAACCGTAAGCTCCAGGATATTATAACTTGGTATATTTGATCACCGTGATGAGAGGAAGATGCATATTTTTTTCAAGGTCAGAGGTCAAAGGTTTACTTAGTAGGAAAACCTTGTAGGTATATAAACCGAACCGTTGGGGCTAGGAGTGTCAAATTTAATACGCATATTCCTTATTCCAAGTGGAGGAAGCCTATTGTTTCTCAAGGTCAAAGGTCAAGGTGGTTGTAGCAGGATACAAACAAAACTGTTGTGGCTAGGAATGCCAATACTTTTCTTTTTCAAGTTTTAAAGGTCAAGACTGTTAGATGGCATGCTTCACTTGATAATTTGGTGCCAAGTATAGCTTGTGAACTTCCAAGTTATACTGTTTCAATCAAAAGTGTGTGGTATGTTAGCATATTTATGAAGTAGCACATTCTAAGGCTATCCCTCTTTATATCTTGATATCCATTTCTACAAGCATAATATTGAATTAGCTCACAGAGGACAGTGCTAACTTCACTAGAATATGAATCCCACTAAAATATGTTTTCCTTGAGCAAAATCTACTGGCGTATTATGCCACGTTGGCATTGCTCTTGTTAACATTATACGTTGACATGATTTCATTACATTTGGTCTCGTACAATATTTTCTGTGTACAGTGGCGGACTTAAAGAGCCCCACCCCTAAAATTTTCAAATTTAAGGTAAAACGTGGTATCTTGTTTAGAAAAATGTACTAAACGATAAAAGAAGCAATGATTTCTTCCACTCCCGGAGAAATAAATGAAAAAATGTTTTGATTTCTTGAATTACATCATTGGGAGAACTTAATATTTTCCAAAACCCTTAAAATTTGCGTACTTTTATTAATTTCACCTGATTAGAAGTAATAGAAAATAGTACAAATGACTGAATGGGAGACATATTTCAAGCCCTATAAAATCTGTAAAATCCAGGAGCTTCGCCCCCTGGCCCCCATCAGGTCTGGACCCAGAACCCCTGCCTCATTAAGTGCCCCCCCCCCCCCTCGTAAACACAATTCCTGGATCCGCCCCTGTTGTAGATATTCTTTTCTTATACCGGATAAAGGACTGCACTCTAATACAAAATGATATTCATCTGCAATTTTTGTTTCATTACATAAAACACATAATCTTTCGTTATATGGTATACTAAACCATCGGCTAGTCTCTACTGGGAGATTCCCGTGGGGATCCGGGTTAGAATAGGTCCTCAGTACCCCTTGCTTGTCGTAAGAGGCGACTAAATAGGGCGGTCCTTCGGATGAGACCGCAAAAACCGAGGTCCCGTGTGGATCCGGGTTAGAATAGATCCTCAGTAACCCCTTGCTTGTCGAAAGAGGCGACGAAATGGGGCGGTCCTTCGGATGAGACCGCAAAAACCGAGGTCCCGTATCACAGCAGGTGTGGCACGATAAAGATCCCTCCCTGCTCAATGGTCATAAGCGCCGATCATAGGCCTAACTTTTGCAGCCCTTCACTGGCAGTGGTGATGTCTCCATGTGGGTGAAATATTCTCGAGAGGGACGTTAAACAATACACAATCAATCACAACTGGTGTGGCACGATAAAGATCCCTCCCTGCTCAAAGGCCGTAAGCGCCGAGCATAGGCCTAAATTTGCAGCCCTTAACACCGGCATAGGTGACGTCTCCATATGAGTGAAATATTCTCGAGAGGGACGTTAAACAGTATTCAATTAATCAATCTACTGGGAGGCGATAGTTCGTGGTACTAAATTTCAAAAAGATGCTACTAAGTTTCTGAGGTAGATTTTCAAGATAAGTTTCCAGACCAAAACTTGTTAGTTTATATAATTTCTGTACATTGTACCCTTGGGAGAGCTAAGAACATCACTTGACCAAGTCTGGACAAATTGATCCATAAGGCTTTGTTTTCCAGCGTTTGTTATCCATTTTTCATTCACAGTACCTTGTTCATACCATATATTAGATAGTCCACATATGTTCAAAAATTCTATGAATACATTCAAACCATGGGTTTTTAAATGTGCCATTACTGTGTTTGTAAATATTTGTAAAGAATATTGACTATCTTGTATTCATGACTAAATGTTAATTTGGTCCAATAAGAAATCATTCTAGTATACGCATTAATGTACATATAGATAGATATAGGTACACAAATCCATCACTATCTGAAAGTATAAAGGCTTGATTTGATTACTATTCAACTGTTCTAAAACTTTTTGTTATTGAAAAAAAAATAATTGTAAAATTAGGATTTTCATGAAAATGTAAGTTTTATTAGGGTTTTTGAAATTTATATAAGGAAAATAAAGGCTTGACAAAACAAGGAAAATTAGGGAAATAAAGGCCCGCTTGAAAAGCCTGTTACGGCCGAGGGTTCGTTAACGTGCAAATGCATGGTGCGACACGGGACTTCCGTTTTAAGGTCATATCCGAAAAATCGTGACACTCACTTCTGAACGCCCAGCTTTTGGCGAAGGAGCAATTGCTATCTATGCTTGATGCGGTCATAGCAAAAGCGGGGCTCGAACTCACGACCTTTCGGTTACAAAGGGAACGCTCTGGGTACCACTACGCTACCGCGACCGGTTTGAACCCGAACCGGATGTATTTAACTTCAATTTAATACCAATCCCCATGCATTTGACGATCATTATGCATCATCACTCTTCACAGACTACCATAACCTTTTTCACGCCAATTATTCTGTACATCGATATGGATTTTGTAGTCAGACTTCACAGTATTAGTGTAGGATCGCTGCAAAAACAAGAAAGTATAACAGACAGACATGTGGATAAACAGATAACAGCGGCGACTCATCGAATGAAAAATCTACATCTTGTTAGAGAATAATAATTGCTACTCAATTTTTAAACCCTATAGTATGCAAAAGGTGCCGTTGGGCGTTAAAGGGTTAAGGAGCAGAATATACATTGTATCTTTATTAAATCATTTATTTCTACCTGTCTGACAACCCCATTTTTAAAAAATTCTTTTATTTTTCTACTTGTGATTTCAGCGGCTGAATTCCTCTAGTAGTGGTTTTATTCAGATTAGAGCGCCTTTAATAAACATGCCATGAAAGACAAACTTATGTCGAAGAATAAAACTTTAAATAGAAAAAATTCCGTGATTAGGTCCTCAGTATCCCTTGCTAGTCGTAATAGGCGGTCTTTCAGATGAGACCGCCAAAACCAAGGCCCCGTATCACAGCAGGTGTGGCACGATAAAGATTCCTCCCTGCTCAACGTCCATACGCGCCTAGTTTAGGCCTAAATTTTGCAGCCCTTT
>NC_079165.1:70874912-70942412 GCF_947568905.1 Ostrea edulis | reverse complement strand
AAACTGTTCATTGTTGTCGATTGGCCCTTCTCTACGGCAGTAAAATCCACAAATTAAAAAGATATTAATTCATGTGGAAGTAATATGTTACGTTATTATCTGTGAAAGTGTTCTGATTACCACCTTTAGGTATTGATTGATTGATTCATTCTATCTTGCTTAACGTCTCGCTCGAGAATTTTTCACTCATATGGAGACGTCCCTCTAGGTGTTGAACATCTTTCAAAGACAACGGAGTATTTTTCATTCGCCATTGGCTAAATATAACATAAACAGAATTGCCAAATAGATAGTAAACGATTTGTCGATGGTTAGAGAATTTAACACGATTCACAATCTCAAGTCAAGAGATGTCTAGAAATGGGTGTAACAACGGTCTAGGTGACCTTAAAATAATTAACATTCACATTATCACAGCCGTCCCGTGGGAATTCGGGTTAGAATAGGTCCTCAGTACCCTTACTTGTAAGAGGCGACTAAACAGGGCGGTTCTTCAGATGTGACCGCCAAAACTGAGGCCCTTGTGTCACAGCAGGTGTAACACGATAAAGACCACTCCCTGCTAAATGATCATAAGCGCCGAGCATAGGCCTAACTTTTGCAACCCTTCAACAGCAATGGTGACGTCTCCATATGAGTGAAATGTTTTGAGTTGATGTTATTATAGAGGTTTTAACAATCTCGTGTAAAGTCAGCATTTCACAATCTATGGTCGTTATATCTACTTTGCAAATACAACCTATCATTGGGTTGAATGCTGTCTCGCGTGTTTCATTCCAATAGTTAGACCATTCTTTACATACTGCTTAAATCCGTTTACTTTATCAAGATATAGAGCTCATGGCGGGTATTAATGGCCAACAGGGGATGCTTACTCCAAGGGTATGTCCAGGGTCCGTGTTTGCCCTTTTCTTGATTTTGTATTCCGTATGAAATTTATGAGATTGATCATTGTTCGTTATCTTCACTTATTCAATCAAACAAAAAAGATAAAGAAATTTCTTTATTATTGATCGCAAAACCTTTATGTTGATGAGGCAAGAGCAAACTAGATACTGAAATTAGGTCCGTACGAAGGAAAGTTCCGAAAAACACAAGATATAAAAATACATACAGTGGTATAGATCACTTGCTATCACTAAAGCACAATCATGTCAGTGCCCTGAAAACAACACGTAACAGGTTAGAACATCGAAACCCTGTTCTATGGACATATGGCGGGTTCGTTTCTTTTTTTGTAGTATTGATGATTTTGAAATTTGTTTTCTGAATTTTGATTGAATTGAAAGTTTCGGGAGAAAAGATATTTGTGATTTTAAGGCTTTTTGTAGAACTCAACTGTATGACAAACGGAATGATTTCAGCTTCGCCATCGTCAACTTCCCATATTTATGTAGCAATATTCCATTATCACCTGCACATGGTGTTTATATCTCCCAACTGATTCAATACGCAAGAGCTTGTTCTGCGTATAGTCAGTTTTTAAATCGAGGCAAGCTATTGACAAACAAAATGATGGTACAGGGGTTTCAACAGTCTCGATTGAAGTCAGCAGTTTGCAAATTCTATGGTCATTATAACGATCTAGTTCGTCAATACAACCTATCATAGGGTCAAATGCTGTCTGACGTGTTTCATACCGATTGTTAGGCCGTTCTTGACACACTGATTTTGACTACGGATAACTCCGGTTATCTGATCAGGATATATGTCTCACAGCGGGTGTGACCGGTCGACAGGGGATGCTAACTCTTCCTAGGCACCTGATCCCACCTCTGGTGTGTCCAGGGGTCCGTGTTTGCCCAACTATCTAGTTTGTATTGCTTATAGGAGTTATGAGATTGATCACTTGTTCGTTATCTTCACCTTTCAAAGAAAATGACTTTGATATGTTTACAAACTGTAATGATAGCCATTTCCCAAGGAACGCTCTGCAGTTATAAACAATGCATGTCTGAATTCAGAATTACTTGGTGAATATAGTACATATGTACATCTCTTTGAACAACTGGAAATTCCAACAGAAATGAAATTAGAATGTAAATTTAAGGAATGAATTTCATGACATTGTACTTTTCATGAAGCGCCGGAGAGAAGTGTCGCAGTTCATACCATCAGGTACATGTATTTCCAAAAATTAAATTCATTTCTTAAATATCTCGCTACACTCGGTTCCTGCAATATGTGGTGGTCAATTTCTATTTACTTTTACAAACATCTCGCTACACTCGGTTCCTACAATATGTGGTGGTCAATTTCTGTTTACTTTTACAAACATCTCGCTACAATTGATTCCTGCAATATATAACGGTCAATTTCTATTTACTTTCAATCTTGCATCCAATCTAATCAATGAGTATATTTCTCTCGCCACACACACAGTTTACAAGATTGTTTTGCAGTACCGTGTGTGGAATCTGATAGACACACACATGTAGACTTAAAACTCCACCACAAACAAGAACACGTCAGTTTTGTTCTCAAACCTAAAAAATTGACCTCACAAAAATAAATTAGTATACTGTATTCCACGGCGCCTTGAATTATTAATGGATGTGTTCCAAGAAATGTTTTAAAATAATGTAACGCAATGACTGTTCTATAATCTACAAAGCGGATGTCATGTCGACCTAGACTTTTTGACTTGTTTCCCGGAGTCAGTATGGTTTAACGAACACAGTCTCAATGGCGTGTAGAAAGTGATGCAATGTTTTTGAAATTTAAAGCGCTATTGCTACTGCTGAAAGAGCCTTAATAATGCCTCTGCGAAAATAGTTTATGTACTCTTGGTTGCAATAAAGGTGACGAAGTCTTGAAGTGAGCAAAATACATAAATTATTTGTAGTTTTCGTCATGCAGACGTCTCCATGTGAGTGAAAAAAATCTCGAGTGGGACGTAAAACGATATACAATTAATCAATCAATCGCCAAGAATCGCTTTTGATATTTTCATTTAAATACTTTTGTTACGTTTTTACATTTTGTCTTAGACCGAAATAAACTTGAATCTTGCATTTTGTAGCCATTATCAAAGGAATTATTCTTTTATGTAATGTTTAAACTGTAATGTACAAATATTTTTCAGAGGAAACTGTATCGATTCAAACATACGTTTCATAATTAAAATCAAGGGTTTGGGTGTGTTTAGTAAATAAAAGCATGGATATCTTGAAAGTGAAATATTTCTACTTCGTTGTAATTGATCGAAGCAAAAATGTTTTAGGAGCAATAATTAAACTCGGCAGAGATATTTTATCTTCAGCGTTTTAGCAAGTGATGCAGGTCGTGATCATTTTTAGTTAATTGAAAAATATTCCAGGCACTTTACTTGACTGAACTTGCTTGTCTATACTGTCGAACAATCGTTACTCGTGCATACTTCGGAGCAAAAGCCGTATATTGTTGTCGTTAATCATATACCAGTCTTTGATAAATGGGAGAAAAAAAACAACCCTGATTTCATTACCTATAAGTACTTGTACATGTATATGAAATTTACCGCCATTGATCAATCTGGAATCTGTTTTTAGATTAGTAAAGTACCGGTTTCAATTTTCCCATGAACAGAGAGCCTGTAGGAGGTAAAGGAATACTACCCTCTTAGAGGTTACAGGAACCAACAGAGTAAATTAATTATATTGTTCTACCTCAAACAGAGTACAAATTTGTAATCCTTTGGCTGAGGGAGTGCACGGCTCTTTTATTCTAACAAAATAGTTCGCTACTTTCTATTATTTATTTACTCGTACTTGTACATATAGATCGTATAAATAAACATTTTACGCTCCTACTATAAAATGACTAGGGCTTATAGTATACCATTTCCCGCCATAATTCAGTTTCCGTTCATTATATCTTTTACAGATGCACATATTCAACTGTTTGGTAAACAGATACATCAAGAGAATTCTTAAATGGTTCTGGTTGGATAATTGTTGACGGAGTTGTGCCCCTTGGTCTTAAATTTTTTTCAAACAATTCATAGTTTCCTCTCCTTATCTCAGTCAAACACCGACATGTTGGATTTTTTGGATATAAATACGTCCTGAAAATAAGCAAATCAAGTTTGTATTTGATTCTTGTCGAATGATATTTGAAAGAGTTGAGTCACTTTGACTTTGAATGTCAAACATTTAACTTTCCGCTCATTGTCTCGGTCATACATGAATATTTTGCATTTAAATTTAGGATATAACATGTGAATACACAGGTCATGGGTCGATTGGATAACTTGGCAGAGTAATGATCTTTGGGCTAAGGAAAGTTTAAGGTATTCATAGTTTCCTTTGACATAAACTTTCTTGCCAGCGGGGGCATTCGAGTTTTTGCGACACGTCTAGTTTTCGGTATTAATGACCAATACTACATTCCTATCAAGATCATGCGGGAAATAATGCAATGTGATCACTTCTCCTGTGATACGAAATGAAATAGAAGAAATTCTTCTATCTACTTAGGATTGCCTTATAGAAGTTCAAAGTAGCTGGTTACCAATTTTGATTAAGATACAAAATTAGGATTTTTAATTTTAACGTCTTTAATCTAGGTTATCCAATTGATTAAAAATGTGATTTTTTTCTCCTATTGGGATTTGTGTTATTTTTTTATTTATTTATTTTTTTGTTATTGATGGATTTTTTTAAGGAATGAAATCATGCTATTCTGATATTGGGTTTTAGTCTTTGGAGTTGATTGTCATAATTCTACGAGCATACATGGATCAGGCTAGAGTTATCAAATTCGGAAGTCATTACTAATTTAAAGGGTAGCAAAAGGTAAGGAATTTGTCGTGTCCTGAGTTGATTATAGATGTTCAGTTATTACTCGTGCACACAGTGATCTGGAGTCATGGAATAAGCATTGTAAAGAGCCATAGAAAGGAATGATACAGATAGATAACATAAATACATTTTTACCATAAGGTTACTTTTATTTCTTTTTAGCTTTGCCTTTGACACTGAACAGCTGACTCAGGGGTTGGGAATTTCACAATTTGGGTAGACAGCTGCATTGTTTTTATAATAATGCATGCAATATTCCTTCACAATGCACAGAAGTAAAAAAGACGATTATATTCCTTTTCAATATAGATTCCATCATGTACCGCGACACTTCATTGCCTAGTGAAGTTTTTAAAATGAATATTTATTGTTTATCAATGCATTTGAGACGAATATATGACAATTTCAAAATATGACGATAGCCACTCACACCATGAGGAGGCAGTGACCCAGAAAATTCAGAATCTTTATCTAACCCTAACCCTGAAATGATGAGGAATTTATTCAGAATCTTTATCTAACCCTAACCCTGAAATGATGAGGAATCTATTCAGAATCTTTATCTAACCCTAACCCTGAAATGATGAGGAATCTATTCAGAATCTTTATCTAACCCTAACCCTGAAATGATGAGGAATCTATTGAGAATCTTTATCTAACCTTAACCCTGAAATGATGAGGAATCTAATAGTGATCAATCCCATAACTCCTATAGAGGCGAAGATAACGAACAGTGATCAATCTCATAACTCCTATAGAGGCGAAGATAACGAACAGTGATCAATCTCATAACTCCTATAAGCAATATAAAATAGAGTTCGACTAGGGAGTTTTGTCGTCATCATTTTGAAAGTTGATAAAACGTTGTCTATTTAAATGTGCATTTAAGATTGGCTGTTGGAACGAAGTGAAGGGGGTTCGCAACCGAAGTTTTGAACATTGAGGAATTTCCAGCTGGATGTAGACTGACATTTTACAACTAGACATAGCTGTTGTGTGGATAAGCTAACCTTTCTTTCGAAGCTATTATTGATACTAGGGATTTTGTTGAATTTTTACATGCTACATTATAGGGACACTTTGTGGGTGCAACTCCCCAGAGACCCCTGTACGGATTTTGTTCAAATTTTGCAGGATTGTTAGTCACAATATGTAGTTGATCATATTCCACCGCAATTTTGATTCTAAAAATGTTACAGGAGTTATGGGACTTTTGTGCCTCAAGTTTTTGTTTGCGGCGGCGGGGGGCATACGGCTATGCGTAGCAATATTGTACATATATGTTTAGAACTAGCTTTCAATACAAATATACATGAATAAATTTAAGGTTAAATAACAAATGGATATAGTTTAATAACAATAACCTATCGGCGACAGTTCATTCCTCAGTCAGAACAAGGCACGGTACATCTTTGATTGCGTCTTTTACAAGCAATCTTGTATCTTTGTCTTAGGTGAATTATAAGTTCATTGCTTCAATCAATTTTGTATCATATCAAATGTATAGTTATTTAACCTTTAGCCAAACCCCGAAGTTGTTTCCTGCAGAATAAATCAACAGTTGAATTACGACACAATGTACATTGTCATCAGTAGACGTTTCTTTGACAAAAACTACAGCGGATTTCATTGAATTTAAATGAAAAAGGTGGTACTTCAAAATACCCTACAGGTGACAAAACTTCCCAGAAACCAAAGTATTCCAGTCCCACCACAGGAACGTTTTGTCAACGGTGACTACACTGCCTTTTCATTGTTCTTACCAGGTTTGAAAGAGAATCATTGTCTGTCCCAAATGTAAATTATATTTGAATTCTGTTCACCTATTAGTTTGACACATAAAAAACGTACTATATAAAGCATTAAAGTTATTGCTGTTGAGATACAGTAATAAATGTACAAGAATCCAGTATCTGCTAGACTTTTTATGTTGTCAGGCAGATGGAATCTCTATAAGGCCGGCCAAAATGCGCCAACAAAAGTAAGGCATAATGTAGCGTTTTCATTCTGACCTAATAAAAGAAGAATCAACCACGACGCAAAAGATTGTTATCCAACACAATATATTTTATATGTAAAATGTGTTCATCAATTAATTATCGAGAAGGTATGTTTTATTTAACGTGCACAATAAATGGATATGACATCCATGTGATGTAGCATAAGTAAAACCGTGTTAGGGTCGTTGGGCGGCATTTTAACCATCAACACCGATCTTAGTCTTCATCAATAAGGTAGTGATTGTACCGTGTTCCTGTTCCTCCCATACATGTCCCGAAAATGTGAAGACGTGAACTAAAGAGGTCCTGGCCTCTTGTCTAAAATGATGGGTGTATGTATGAAATTCAAAGGTGTAATGAACCTGAGATAGTCGGTTTGAGCACGAGGGATAGTCCATCGGACGACGCACTTATACGGGCTTTTGTTCCCTCTAGTGATGTTTACACATTCACAGCAAACTGCGTGTTCAGTTGTTGTGGTACAGAAACATTTATGTATCTAAAACTTCATATCCATAAGATTATATTCTAAATTCAAAAAAATATATATTCCGTTATCTTGCAATCTGTCGTTTGTAATTATTGATTGATTGTATGTTGTGTAACGTCCCACTCGAGAATCTTTCACTCATATGGAAACGTCACCACGGCCGGTGAAGGGCTGCAAAATTTAGGCCAATGCTCGGCGCTTACGGTCTTTCAGCAGGGAGGGATCTTTATCGTGCCACACCTGCTGTGACACGGGACCTCGGTTTTTGCGGTCTCATCCGAAGGACCGCCCCATTTAGTCGTCTTCTACGACAAGCAAGGGGGACTGAGGACCTATTCTAACCCGGATCCCCACGGGACGTTTGTAATTATTAATACTTGGAAACTGTTTTGAAGTGAAGAAAGTCATGTGAATAAAAAACATTCAGACTGAAATACAGCAAAGTCACAGATGGTATAGTAATGTGAATGAAGAAGTGTTTTCTTTTGGTATGTGGGTGTGCCTTCAGCCATTAGACGTTTATACTCAGTTTTCCTCCTCTGAGACAGCGGCCACCACGCTGTATCGAATAAATTATATGATTAAAAAACATTCAAACTGAAATACAGCAAAGTCACATATGGTGTGGTAATTTAAATGTCTTTTGAAGCGTTTGAAGAAATTTTTAATTTGGTTTGTGATGTGCCTTTAGAAAATTTCATTAGACATTTATAGTCAATTTTTCCTCCTTTGATACATCGGCCGCCACGCGACAAACATCAGATCTGAGGGAGGCGATTTTAATGTAAGGAAGACATAAATTGTGGACAGTCACACCCTTCTCTCATATTTTGCTCTATGGATATAATAACAGTGTTTTACAATATGACAGCGTAACCACCAGTCATGCAGTAGTAAAAAGTACATGTAGCGGGTGTGTATGATTATGTGCTGTTCAAGCTTCACATTTTTATTCAGTTTGTGAGTAAAATCTTAAACGTTTACATATCCTTGTACTGTATACAACTTTTTAAAGAGACTATTTCAACAGTAACTCTTTTTAAAATTTGTAGAACTTTACCAATATAGTAATTCAAGAAAACATGACTTATGACAAATCTAACCCTCACAGACTTGTATCTTGTGAAAAATAATTGATATAGTGTACTGCAGGTAGTGACAATCTGTATTCTTCATTGTATCGGGGGGGGGGGGGCTCCGTGGCCGAGTGGTTAGAGCATCGCACTTCTGGTCGGCGCGGGTTCGATATCCCGCTCGGGCAGGTAAGTAAGAAGGTTTCCCAGTTTATTTTCGGAAGGTCGGTGGTCTCTTCCCAGGTACATTGTATCTTGGTTCTCTCCTCCACCAATAAAAAAAAAACTGGGCGCCACCAGATAACTGCAAAATTGTTGAGTGTGGCGGAAAACATAAAAAAAATCAATCATTGTATCGGAAAATGATGTGCGGAAGTGAAAGGGTGTATTTCGGTTTTCAAATTTCTTTTTTTTTTTTTGCTGTGACCTGGAAACTGTATGCTACCGAATTCTGCACATGCTTTAAACCGATACCATACACAACGAGAAAATCTTTACAAACTGCTCCAACAACAACCATACAGTCATTATTGAGACCGCTCAGTTTACGCTAATTAGTCCCCTACCGACGAAGTCGAGGGTACTTTAGGTTTGCGCTCCGTCCGTCTGTCTGTCCGTCAGTCCAGTTTTCCGCACTTTTTTCTCTGTTCTTGCAGATATTTATTTTATATTTGGTATGTCGCTTTGCCATAACAAGTTCAAGTTCGAATTTCGTCTCGGTCCGTTGATTTTTCACTTAGTTATGGCCTTTGGACTTAGAAAAATAGCATGAAGTATCAGTTTTCCGGACTTGTTTTGGTTGTGCTTGCAGATATTCATTTGATAGCTTTGCCATAACAAGTTATAGATCGAGTTCGAATTTCATCTTGGTCCGTTGATTTTCCATTAAGTTATGACCCTTTGACGTAAAAAAAAAATAGCATGAATTGTTAGTGTACATCCAAGTTTCTTATCTCTGTAGATAAGAATCAAGAATACATCATCTACATGTCACAGTTTATTGACTTGGTTAAAGACCTAAACCTAATTATAAATTTGTCTTTTTTCTTGGTCTAGTCTCTACTGGAATAGTAGTTGATTTCCAACCATTCCTATCCTGGTTCCCCAATTTTCCCCTTTACCATAACCTACAAAATGAACTTTAAATATTGTTGTGGTACAGTAATTTTTGCAACCGGTAGGGGACTATGTATTGCCATGCAATACTCTCAGAATGCTTGTTTTACATGAAAACAAGATGTTTAGTGACCCCCAATTTCGCCCGGATTTTGTCGCTTGGACAAAATAACACATCTGTTAAGAGTTTTTGTTTTTACTTGTCGACAATGCCAACTTACCCCCTCCTTTGAAAATGATGCTACGTGTCTTTAGGGTAAATCGTAGGAATTCTAAATATAAGTTTATGATTTTTCCTATTTGAAGCTGAAATTAAATTATTTGACATTCATTATGGCTGCAAATGTACATTCAATATATAAACAATTTTCATTACTTTAAATGACGATATTAATTTATATTTAATCATGTGAAGTACATTCAATTTTACACACTGTAGGTCTTAGATATAAGACTGTCACTAAATTATTAGAAACTATTATCATTATTTAACCTCAAATGTTTGTCTCAAATTAAATTGAAAAGCTGAATTACCAGAAATCTAATTTTACAGTTCCATATATCATATAGGTATGTTTGGATAATAGATCGATTCTATGAAATAGTTCTTACATGTATGTACCCTACAAGTATATATGACTATATATAGATCTATATATGTGAGAGGACTAAAATAGGCTATGCCTGCTGTCCGATCTCATTCACTTTGTCAATAAAAAAAGTTTAAATTATATATGCGAGATGAATCAAATACTATGGTTATAAATGTATATTTAATCTATGATTAATTAAATGTGCATCAATAATAAGAATCAATATGCACCAAGCTAATTAGATAATATCGATATGACTCAATCTATAAACAAATAATTGAGTGTTGTATAGCATTTTGATTTGAAAACCTATACGAATTTACTAGACTGTGTTATTATTTGTACCCGTTCAAGGAAATATGACGTGTAACATCTAACTAGCGATTCTATGTTGGAATTGTCATGTGATTATTTATATAAACAATGCACCCAGTAAATAACTACAGTCAAGAAACTAGGCTGTTTTGTGTGTTACGTTACCGCGATTTTGACTTTCAACTTCAGGATGTTTGACATTGTTTTATGTGAATTCGAAATTCTCATAACGCCAGAGAGAGAGAGAGAGAGAGAGAGAGAGAGAGAGAGAGAGAGAGAGAGACCTTGACTCAGAAGATACCACAAGTCTAGATGACCCAAATTAACGTTCAATCCATTTCATTCTAAACGTCAGCTTTTGATGCACAAATAGCAATCTCGAAGTTAAAAGACTAAAACGTTTTGGGGCATTATTACTTGTTATAGAAACATTTCATTGTGCTGGCAGTTTTTTTTTTGAAAATGTTTTCTACTCGAGTTCTAGATCTGCGTATCATTTATTGAATAGAGATGTACTTAAAACGTGCCTCTCAGGACAACCGGTTGTTCCGTTATTATCAAATTGAAATTTTGTGTCATTCATGTTATGTTGAAATAAAACGACGTGCTTGATAAAGAGTATACGGAGCTTAAGGGTATGAGGCAAATGCGGCAAAAAGTGCGGGATATATGTTTCTAAGTGCAACTAAAGAGAAATGAAGGATCTTCAGGTGGATAATAACAAATCTGCATATATGATGATTACTTGGGCAATATCTCTTGACCCATTGAACACATTACTTGTTGCGAATTGATGGTTTTCACGTACTTGCTCTGGGGAAATAAAACGGTTGTAATGTGAGTCTGACACTTTACGTACAAGTATACCGCCTTGGAGAATTGTCAGGACATGTAATACATTGATTTATCGTGTACATACATCTTCTAGTAATACTAATTCAGACTTCTTTAAATGACAGCTAGTCGGTGGACATTTCTCTTGGGTTTTTCTTTATTTCTTTGAATATTTTCATTGTGCATGAAATACTATTTTCTGGCTTCAATATAAGATAAAGTATATTAGATACGCTTTTTGGTTAGGGTATGATTTTATATTGAAATCATCTTTTCTATAGAAAAAAACACTTGGTCATAAAATGTATTTAATCCGACAGATCCTTATGAATTTTTCGTATTTTGTTTGTATAAATACTTTTGCCTTCATACTGAAGTTCCTCTAATGGTCTTCCTTGAACACAGAGGAACAAGTCACCAATCAGCCTAGCTACAGCTCCCTGGGAAAGTAATGGGACAGACTAGAGAGCTACAGATCCACCCCTTTCAAAAACCACCGATTTACGGCGCATAAAAATACGCACAGTTGAGGCCTTATATCGATGTATTCTTGCATCGCCGTCTCAAAAATTTAATCAAAAAAATTCTATCGATACAAGACCTCAACGGTGCACACTTTATTTTGTGCCGTAAATTGAAGATTTTTATAAGGGGTGGATCTGTAGCTCTCTGGTCTGTCACAATATACAAGGTCAAATACAAAAAAAATATACAAAGCACTAAAATGAACAACGACACGAACAACCAGACTGTCAAATTTTCGGGACGACTCGTTAAATCACGTGTATATTTTTAGCTTGCTTCCACCGAAGGGTGACTGAGTTTTCATGTCTTCCGTCTATATACCTGTCTGTGAATACATGTACCGACTTCTTTAAAATGGTGACAAACCAAACTTGATACAAATATTTTTCAGAATGCTAATGATGAAATTTACGTACTAAGACGGATGTTTAACTTTACTTGGAATTTCAGCACGCCATGTCACCTAGTGCAAAAGTTCTGTTAGGCGTTAGGGTCTGAATAAATAATTACCAATTTAGTGAAAATCTGCCTGCCGTAGGTGAAATCGACTTCTGAGCAGTGACTGAAAACCAAGTCGATGATAACAAAAACATCTGTGTATGTGCATACTTCATTTCAGATCTATTAGCGCTTATGAGATCTAGAAAAATGTTAAGTATCATTGTTAATGCTGAAATAGTATCTTAGATATAATCGAGGAGCCGTAAGTTACATGTACCATCTGACTTAAACAACAGTAGGGTGATCCTTGATTGAGGCATTGTTGCCGGTCGACAAGGAATGCTTACTCCTCCTAGGCACCTGATCCCACCTCAGGTGTGTCCTGGGGTCCGTGTTTGCTCAACTATCTATTTTGTATTGCTTATAGGAGTTATGAGATTGGTCACTGTTCGTTATCTTCACCTTTCATTCAATAAATGCAATTGAATTTCGTCGTTAAATTTAAATTTCATATGACTACCAGGTACGATATATTTTATAGGTTATTGTTTTCAGGTAAAATGGTGCAGTACCTCATGGTGGTTTTCATGTCAGTCAATGTGATGACGTTGACGGCCATTGGATTCGATCGATATTTCGTCATCGTGCATCCTAAAAGGGTACGAGCATACAGGTGAGAATTACCATCTAATATCTTACTTATCAACAAAGAATATCTCCTTAAAAGGCTATGCCATCGATGTTTCAAACGCATGTTGCATGGAATACTCCCGTTCATGGTTGTTGGTCTTCATTTTAAACAACACAATAGAAGCCTAATTGAAACTGACTGTGTATCTCTCTGGAGACTTTGTGAAACGCATTGAGCTATCCATTAATTCATATTTTATATGGAGTTAGTGATTTGTTGATCTGTCACTAATTATTCGTACAAAATAAGTGTTGAAGTAACGGAAAGGTTAAAACAACGTCGACGAACATACTTTGATGAGAAAGTTCACTTGTTTGACTCGGGTGAATTAAAAGTTGTCCTATTTGATTTCCTTACAAATACGGGTGATCCGAAAAACATACAATTATGGTCGTTGCTAACACAATCATTACATGTTGATTGAATTCAAAAATCGATATTTCATGTAAAGATTATGATTTAAGGATTTATTCATTTATATAATATATTAGGGTAATTATCAGTTGCTAGCAATATTGATGCAATGTATGCACTGATCTGTGGTTTTATTGTAGGACAACTGTAGAATTGTAACTCTAAGTGGGATCTTCAGATTCGCCCCTTATAAAAACCTTCGATTTATTGGGCAATTGTTTTTTCTTCGCATGGTTCAGGTCTGCAGCCTCTATTTCTAAATCGCCGTCTTTAAAATTCAACACAGTACATGTAAAACATTTCTGAAACATTTTACCACGAAATTTATGTTTCGACGTACCTTTAAACATCGATTAAAGATTATCCATCGAACTGAAAACTTGCAACCTCAATAACGTAACCATGTTTACGTAACCATGCTATGTTGCACAGTCTGATTATTATCCACCGCCAGAAGGTGGGCGATTATGATGGTTTTAGAAAACTAAATTACATACATGGATATCCAAAGTCATCATCATTGATTATTTTATTGTATTGAATTATGGTAGTTTCATATATTTAATCACGGTTTTGATCAATAACTTGATTTTTTTCTGCGAATCTATTTTTTGGATATTAATTGTAATCGGGATCGGTGTACGGAAGCTGTTACATATGTACAGTTACTGTCGCGAGTCAATTAAACCTCGTGCTTTTCCTTCGGATAATAAGATTTTATAGTTTAAACTTTCTCTTGATTACATGATTTATTTCACTCAATTTTTTCAGCATTGCAATGTCTACTTTTTTTTCTTTTACATGCAGGTTACCTGAGTCATTCAGGTGACCTATTGCTATCTGGTTTTGACCATCGACATTAGTCGTCCATCGGTAGTAAACATTTGGACATTTTCAGCTTCTTCTCTGGAACGGCTAAGAGAATTTAACCAATATCAATATATAAAGTTTGAATTTCATGAACTCTACCTCTCTTGGGCATGAAGGGTGTGGCCAAAACCATTACAATTAATGTACACTCTTACTCCAGGACATTATTCATTCAAACAATTAGCATGATTATACTAAGAAATGGGCCATATACCAAAACACTGAAAATCATGATCAGTGGGTTCAAATCCCAGGGTGGGGTTAAGTTGGCCATTAATTGAAAATGCATCATACCTTCTTTGCGTCAGGATGTCAAACTCGCTATACATGTAATACGCCCTTTAGCAAACTGTAAAATTCATGACTCAAGGGTTCATGCCCCAGGAAGGAGCTAAGTTGGTAATATACATGTATTATAAATGCAGAAATTTTATACATTAACAAGCTAATTCCTGCAATTAATGTCCCCCGCTTAAGGTACAATATATATATTACTACACCAGAGAAATTTGATATGGATGAAAAGTGAATGATATGTACAACGCTATTTTGATACTGAAAACTTTCAAATTTACTTTTTTGAGTTAAAAAAAATGCTCTTATAGAAGAAAACAATCTGAAAAAAAAAAATTAAAAACTCCTACTGAATTCGAATTCGCGATTTGCAGATTGAGCAGTCGACACACAAACCTACTGGGCTACTCAATCTTACTGATATTTGTATTTTCATTCATGTTTTAAAAGGAAGTCAGCCATTGATAATATATCTCTTTAAGGACAGAATAAGTAAAGAAACTGTATTTGCAGGAAGAGAGCATCTACGCGGGTTTTGCTAAAATACGGGACGTAAATTTAAGATTTAGAATAATTAATGTAGGTATTAAAGAGAACACAAACAAATAGGACAAATAAGCTATAATTTGATCAAAGTCAAAATTTTCGGAATTTGTTCACAAGCCGTTAAACAATCTGCACCATAAATTGATTAAGCTATGTTGAACAATTTGGTAGAGCATTCTCTAATATGCCCAGAGATTTATGCGATGAATGTCCGTCTAAAATAATGACTTAGAGTCTTTGGGGCCCACAATGCTGAAGGAATATATCCGAGAAACAGTTATGGCCTAATTCACCTGTCACCCAACCATTTAGTTGTAATGACCACATGGTTCCGAGGGTGGCGCTTCTGTGTTGAATCCATGAAGCAAGGCAGTTATTTTACCCTTTGCTACAAACATGGGGACATCCAGGAACCAAGGACATGAACGCATGCCATAATGGTTGTGTGGTTTTAGAATTTGACGTTTTTCTTACGTTTCTTGACCTCTTGTCAGAAATTACTCTGACCGAGTTATGTTCAAAGCTGCGACCCGTTCCATTGCAATTCCAAATCTGACTTGGTTTGTCATTTAAGCCAAGGTTTGTCAACAAAGGTTGCAGTTCATGAAAGTATTTGTTGATTACAACAGAGTCGGTCATCCTTGCTCTGCTTGAGCCCTAGCATTACGGCTTTTTATATTCTTAGGTCTGGGTGTCTTTTTCAAAATCAGCCAAACAATCCTTTAATGGATGTATTTTCTTTAATGGACTGACGCTAAGTCTCTTACTGAGCTCCCCTGTTCGCTTAAGTAGAAGTTGTCTGGAAATCCAGATTCCTTGCCTTGCCGCTTCTTTAAGTGCTGTCACTAATTTATTTTCCACGTTCTCGGGCAAAGCCGGTTTTCTACCCATCTTACTATCAACCTCATATTTCCCGGCAATTTTGTTTCCTAAAGTTGATTTTGGAATTTTAAAAGTTTTTTTCCGGCTTTTCTGATAGACATTGTGCCATTTCTTATAGTCCCAATGGCTTTTTTTAAGGGTTTCTTTATTGTAGAACACACTCCCCTCTAACCTTTCTCGCTGATTTTTTTCGGCATTCTACAAACTCGACCGTCCGAGATTACCCGAATAACAGATGGAGGAAATACACCTGAACTGTAATATGGTACTTCAAACTTGTGTAGCACAAGTCAAATTGGATTTTAGAAATTTCAATTTCATGTGGCCTTACATACATGTACAAACATTATTCATTATAATATGTATTCTTATACTAAATGAAAGTAATTTGTTTGATTTATATCCATTCCATTTGAATATTTATATCATATATTAAAACGTATCTTAAAACGAATGATACCACCCGCAACAGATAGAGGGGGGTCGGGGGGAGGGGGTCGCAGTGCGCACCAGATTCAAATTAACTCAACAGATAAATACAACTTGCGACATTCATACAGAGTTGAAAAATTGCAGCTTTTGCCAAATTCAATCGTTTTCTAAAAATAGGTATCTCTGCCGTTACCCCGGTTACCTTAACTCGGGGAGGGGCATAAATTGCCACATTGCAGACTTTATCGAATTTTCAATAAAATAAAACTTGGTAATGCGCTTACATATCCGGGGAAAAATCCGCTTTCATTTTGGATTTTTTCTCTCATCTTTGTGACTTCCGAATAAATCAGTTAAATTATACTAGTCAGTTAAACATTTGTATATATGTATATCCGTTTACCTGATAGAACTCACGACGGCTGTGACCAAGCACCTGATCCCACCTTTGGTGTATCCAGGGGGTCCATGTTTGCCCAACTCTATTTTGTATTGCTTATAGGAGTTATGAGATTGATCACTGTTCGTTATATTCACCTTTTCATGTAATTGTTGCATAAATTCGCAATGTTGCTAATGGCGTTCCTAAGATTTAAAAGAAATCTTGCCATTTCATAATATGTATCATAGAGCCCACCTTAGATCCGAACCATTGACCCAGAGGGCATGGATTTCACAATTTTGGTAAAGGCGTCCCTTCTCATTATTATTGCCCCTCGCATGTCGCATTGTAAACTTTGAAAAGAATGAACACTCAGAATGAAATAAAACGCACGATGCTTTATTGAGGCATCAGCCAAATATCAAACATCACTTTAGTTTACTGATTTACTATTGGGTCCGAAACAGGTTAATTGCTTTTTACTAATCACTTTCTTGTAATCTACGAAGCAATTAACAGTGTTCACGTTGTCCCTTCTGAAATCATGAAATTGAATAGCTTTTAAATAAGACATGCAATGTGATTTCCTCCAGCAATGCAGTACTGGTAGATAGAAAAATAAATGATCTGTGAAGGTAAGTAAATATGGTTTATTTTGTTGCATGCAACTAAACGCACCAGTATTCTACAAAATGGTATTGAATGTATATTTCTAATAGGTGTTTATTTTTTTCAGCCCCCACCAGAAAGTGGTCGGGCTATATAGGTTTACCCTTGTCCGTCCTTACGCGACACCCAGATTTCCGGACTTTTTTTTCTAAATGCCATGAGATATTGAATTGATTTTTTTTTGTATGCAGGTGTATATTGATGAGTCGCAGATCGTTCCGGTTCGTTTATTTTTATGGAGGTCCGTCCCTTTAACGTAGAAAAATTACTCTTAAGACCAGTTTTCCGGACTTCTTTTTCTAAACGCCTTGAGATATCGAACTGATTTTTTGGCATGCAGATGTATATTGATGTGTTACAAATCGAGTTTGAGTTTTGTTTCGGTTCGTTGATTTTTGATGGAGTTGTGTCCCTTTGACTTACAAAAATTACTGTTACAACCAGATTTATTATATTGCTGTTAAAACATATAAGGATTGTTGTTAAGTTCTTCATTGTACTAAATGCATGTAATGTAAAACTTAAACGGTACAAATTTTGATGCACCAGATGCGCATACGTTCTGAATACCATATTCAATGCTATACTTCGATGAATTTTAAGACAAGAGTACCGCAAACGGTACATAATACGCCCGTGAAATGCTTACATAGGGTGTATTTCTTGTGCTATAATTTGTATAACTTTGCTTCAGGTAGTATCAGCCATCATGAGGCTGTGACAAACTTTCATATGAACAAAGGGTCTTAGCTTAAAAATAGAGATTTCCTCAAAATGGACCAAGTTCAACAACCTGTAATTTTTTCAAAAATATAAGAAAATCAAAATCCTTCCCCAGATGCACATCTTCAATACCATACAAACACTCCACAAAATAAGATGGCCCTCACTTGAAAAATGTGGGAGGAGTTGGGCGAACAAATTATGTACCCTCCATATAATATTAATTTCCAAATAGACAAAGTTCAACAACCTGTAATTTTCTCAAAAATTGTAGAAAATCAAAATCCATCCCACATGCACATCTTCAATACCCATAAAAACACTCCACAAAATAAGTAGGTCCTCACTTGAAAACTGTGGGAGGAGTAGGGCGGACAAATTATGTACCCAGCATGATATGTGAAAGGGAAATAAAATTATAAAGAGAAAACTCCGAACGGACGGACGGATGGACAGGCATCGCTGTACCATAATACGTCCCGTCTAAAGACGGGCGTATAAAAAAGGAATCGTGAAGCAAATTTAAGAAAAAGGAATCATGAAGCATATTTATGAGAGACTGATGCAAATTTACATTACTTCTGTTTGACACACACTCATCCACTCAAACACAATAACTGGTACAAAATGTGGTACATACTATTGGAAAAGGATTACGAATTTGACATTGATGTCTAGGAAAAGGAAATTCTGACATCGGGGGTCTAAGTGTTTTCAAACATATTTGATAGAAGTGTTCTACATTTAAAAAAATAGAAATGTATAGAATATGTCTTTACATACATAGGTGAGACAGTTTCCATTATTCCTAGCAGAGACATAGCATGTATGCGCTAAAAAAAAATTCATAAGCAAATATCAAAATACTCACGTAAAAAATGTGGACCTTACCGTCAACAAGCGCAGTGAAACACGCCATTTCGAGATTTTCACCGACGAAAGTTCGGTAACAGTAATGAATAAGGTACACTCATTTTGTAGCTATTTTGTAACTTTTTTTATTAAAAGGAACAGTTCTCTAAGGTGTAACGTGCAATTAGTACATAATTCAATGATTATGAAGCAGTTTCACTTTGCAACCGGATATGAGAAATTTTATTTCGTATTCCGATCCCGATCGAGAGTTGTTGACTGGGAACGACGTGTTAAATATACATGTAACATCAAGCATTTTTTTAAAAAAAAAAATCACAGTTAAAAAAACCCAAAATATACACATACACAATGTTGTAGTGTTATTTTTTGTAAATTTTCTATATCAATACAATACATACATTTACCATAATTCAAATGTCTCCCTTAGACAGTGTTAAATAGATACAGTCATAATAAGAAAGATGATGGCATACAAACAAAGTGACATGACCCCAAAATCTATAGGTGTTTTCCTCTTATTGTAATTAAGTATTTCTGTACAAAATTGGAAAACTACAATGAAAACTGTTTGAGTTATCGTGTCACAAAGAAAGTGTTCATAATAACAAAGATGATGACATACAGACAGACAGACAAAGTGAAATGACCCAAAAATATATAGGCGTCTTCCTCTTATTGTAAATTATTTCTGAACAAAATTTGAAAACTGTACGACAAAAACTGTTTTGAGTTATTGTGTCATAAAGAATGTGTTGACGGACAGACAATGTGATTACTATAGGGCTTCTCGCATTTCATGCGGGGCCCTAATTATTTGGTTCAACGGAGTTTGAAGTGACTGTCACATAGCACAGCTGATAATATGGCTAAGTAAACAGGCCAATTCACGGAGTCTGCGAGTTTTCAGTTGATACACGTGTATATCTTGACACAAGCGTAATGGGTGAAACATGCTAGATTCTTTTTTTTAATTATTGATCTTGAGGTGGTGGTGTAAAATTAAAGTTAAATAATAGATTCGAGCGCAAAAAAGTGAAGCTGTAACCCAGGGGTTTTTGCTCTCTGGTGTATCCTATTGGCCCTCACCCCTTCCCCCCGAGAGGTTCAGTTACTAGAAGTGCACATAATTACATAACATACGGCATTTCCACATTGAGGGGTTAATCAATCATCTCAGAGAAAATATCAGGACAAAATATGTCTATGTACGGACGGTCATGGTGAATTTTATACTCTCCAAATGTCTTTTACAGGGGAATATCAACATAGAACAAATTGCAATGACTCAAATGATCAACCAAATTTATTTCTTTTTTAAAAAACAATAGCAAGCCAGGATAATTAAAAAAGAAGGAATAATGTCAAGATGTACAAAATACCTTTTTATACTTCTAGCTTCAGGGGGAAAATAGTATCTTAATTTAATTAGCATTAATAGATATGCACCAGTGAAGAGTACTGTTAAGTCCCACACTAGGACTCGAGAGGACAGGAACTAACTAAGCTTAGCACATTGTTTACTTCTCTACCGGCACAGATTTATATAGCGAGTTTGGTGGGAAATGAGTGGCTCAAGTGATCTGATGTGCTACCTGTACACTCTCAGCTGGGATACAGTTCGGTTTGATATTTCGACTGACGCCATTACCGAATCTTCGAGCAGTTTTTTTTTTATAATTCATGTCTGGAAATTCACATTCAACGTTGCCCGGATCTAATGTGCAGTTAGGTGACACTGCTATTCGCATTAAATAAGTGATATATTTGACTGTTAAATTAACTTCCAGTCACGATCAATGCTGCAGTGCTTACCGTCTACGTATGTAATTCCCGAAGTAAAACTAGTACCTTTTGTATATCACTAATAAAGAAAAACATACTATCGGAACTCTTCAATATCAGGAGATACACAATTACGTCTTAGGCACCATTATTTGAAGGGAAAAGTTAGTGACTGTTTTATTTCCCGGGTTTGTGTCACGTATTAGATACATATTAACTGCTAGAACCGGCCGAAGTAGAATGTGAATTTCTAAACATGAATCATGAAAGATTGCTCCGAGATTCGGAGTGTGTGTATAATAATAGTATTTATGACTATATATTCCTTATGTATCGTCCTTAGGTACCTTTAGTTGCTGATCAATTATGTTGTACTTTTTAATTTTTTTTTTATATATGTATGTGCCCTTGGCCTTAGGGGCCCATTATTTGCCAATAAACTGTCCGTATTTGAATCTGTATATCGAAGCTTATTTTTTCATGCAGTAATTCTTCACTAGATTTTCCTGGCATGCTAAGGATATTGTTTACTACATTTTAGATAATACCCCATTGCATTAGATAATATCTTAATGTATTAATAAGCTTTCATTTCTAAAGAAATAAGAACGAAATGCTCATATGTAGAATGCCTAGTCTATAAAATAGCTATTTCGGGTTTAATGAATATTGTTTTTAAAAAGTAACATATGAATATAGAAGAAAACAAGATGTGTTTGTGAAACACAAATGCCCCCGATAATGGCCAATTCCAAAGATGGCCAAAGTCACAAGGACAAATATTTTGGTACCAGTAGAAAGATCTTGTCACAAGAAATGCTCAGGTGCAAGATGAAAGCTCTAATGTTTACCATTTAGAAGTTATGACCAATGTAAAAAAAAAATTAAAAGTAGGTCAAATGCCAAGGTCAAAAGGTTTAGTACCCACGGAAAGGTTTTGTCACAAGGAACACTCATGTGAAATATCAACGCTCTAGCGCTTACGGTTCAAAAGTTATTAGCTAGGTTATAGTTTTCAAAAAGTAGGTTAAACTCCAAGGTCAAGGGTCCAATATTTTGGTACCCACGGAAAGGTCTTGTCACAAGGAATACTCGTGTGAAACACTGTATGAAAGCTCTAACACACACTGTTCAACAGTTATTAGCAAGGTTAAAGTTTTTAAAAAGTAGGTCAAGCTCCAAGGTCAAGGGTAAATAATGTTGGTACCAACGGAAAGGTCTGAACACAAGGAATACTCATGTGAAATACCAGAGCTCTAGCACTTGTTGTTCAAAAGTTATTAGCAAGGTTAAAGTTTCAGACAGAATGACAGACAGGACAAAAACAATATGCCCCCCAATCTTCGATCTCGGGGGCATAAAAATAAAGCGTACAACAAAAGTCATAATGTTAAATTGCCATTTTCAGTGCGAAAGTAAATAGTACGAATTAACAGAGTCCCTGTACCGAAAATTATTATTGAACGTTATTCATTCGTGATTAAATGTGTGTAATTACCATAATTCAATTTAATAATCGACTCATAATGATGGCTTTGGATATACATATGTATATATGATTATGTTTGTTTATTATTTTATAATGAAGGCCCGCAGTAAATCACGGTCATCTCTATAAAACCCTAACAGGTAATCGTTCGCCTCCTGACGGCCGATAATTACATGTAGTCTGATGTTTCGTTGTTCATACAGTTGACCATCGTCGCAAACCACGGGTTATTGTTTCTGTCGTTTTTATCAGGGATAAAATAGTTTTTGTCAGAACTCTATAATTTAAAATCAATTTATAAACACGTAGCATATATTTTAAATATCACATAGTTATTTTGGGTCTGGTAACTATAGTGATAAAAACAACCAAGAGAATTTGATACTCTGTCATCGTGCGACGTACCGTTTGCCTAGTTTCGAAGCAGTTCCAAAGGCATCAGATCTGGGTCACTCACTGTCTTTGCACAAAATACGTGAGGGGTATTTAATAATTATGCAAATGGAATACAAAACAACACACCGATAAAACATTCATATATATCTGCATTTTGAATACTTGTAAAAAATTCTGAACCCTGTTCGTAATACTACTTACTACATGTACATGTCTCAACTGAATTTGAATACCAGCGATTTCATTCGGCTTGCAGTAAATTGAATACTGCCGACCGATCAGACTTCACTCACCGACTACTAGCTGCAGCTCTCTGAAAAAATATTTTGACATAACAGAGAGCTACAGAGCCACCCCTTATAAAAGCCTTCGATTTACGGCGCACAAAAAGCTGCGCACGGTTGAGGCCTTATATCGTTTTATTCTTGAGTTGCTGTCTCATAAATTTAATATCAAAAAATTCTTAACATATTTTCCTACTATACTTGTGTCTAAACATACCTTCAAATATTCATTAAAGCGCCATACGACCTGAAAACTCCCAGCTTCAAATGATTACGTTTGTTGACGTAGCCATGTTAGGTAGCCAGTCGATTCGTACCCTGTTGTTGTTGGTATCTATTCATAAAATTCGTTATATGTTATGTATTTGCTCTTCATTTATTATCAATACGAATAATTTATAGAAATTAAAAAAATAAAGTTTTTCTAAAGGTAAAATAAGCTCTTGATTCATGAAAATGCTACTAAAGTCCTTAACACTCGTGTGGCAGGGATGGAGACCGAACCAGACTAATGAAAGCCGCATTGCCGTGAGTTTAGCTATTTGAATAATTATTATTTAAAGGCACTGTGGTGATATATTATTTAAAATATTTAGCTAAAATATTTGTGGGGATATTAGTTCACATCTAGACGTTATTGTGCAAGTATGGAAATTAACCAGGATTCGAATTGACCGGCTACCTAACATGGCTACGTCAACAAACGAAATCATTTGAAGCTGGGAGTTTTCAGGTCGTATGGGGCTTTAATGAATATTTGAAGGTATGTTTAGATACAAGTATAGTAGGAAAATATGTTAAGAATTTTTTGATATTAAATTTATGAGACAGCAACTCAAGAATAAAACGATATAAGGCCTCAACCGTGCGCAGCTTTTTGTGCGCCGTAAATCGAAAGTTTTAATAAGGGGTGGCTCTGTAGCTCTCTGTTATGTCAACATATTTTTTTTCAGAGAGCTACAGTTCTGCAGCTAACCGACTACATAAAAAAAATACTCGCGTGATTTACAGATTTTATATATATTTTCATTGATATCTTCCTTTTACGATTAATGAGCTAGAAATGTAAAATTAATGAAGTGGTTTTTACACAATCAGCGACCGCGTTTCGTCAACTGTCTCCATTCAGATGTCCTACTTTTACAGTTTTTCCATCGGAACGTGATCCCGATCCCGATGATTATAAAACGTAAAATATAAATATTAATGTCCTTGACATCTGTCCATCAAACGTTACAAATTCGAACTTGATCTGTAGTTTGTCACTCTGAAACAACACTGCAGATTTCAAACGAATCCTTGCAAGCATGATGGAAAAGTGGGGAAACAGAAAGACGGACGGACAAACAGAGAAGAAAACCTATAGTCCCCTTCGGATTTACCAATCGGTAGGAGACTAATTAGCTAGGGGCAATTGTTGGTGCCAACAATCTTGAAACTACGAACTGTTTCATGTCAATGTGTTTGGTCATGATCAATATATCACAACCTCTCCTTTTCATTATTCCTGTTTTCTTCCAATATTTTTTATATGTAAAGTGAATCTGGACAGTCTTTCAAATCACATTTATGTAATTAGATCTAGTCACTTCAGAGATTTACAGTGCGTCAGATTCTGTGACAATCTTAAGAGTATTTTACAAATATGTATAGACTGATCGTGTTGAGGTTTAACACCGTTTTGGCAATACTTCAGCCATTTTACGACGGTCAACTAAAATGAAATATGTAGAAGACTTTTGAAGTTTCCCTAGAAAAGGTAGAAATAAATGTGAATGAATATATACGCGTTATGTCAGTTAAAACTTTCAACAGTTTTCTATTTTTATTGTTTTACTACAATATACATGTGTTCATAGTGGTGGGTTTGAACAGGACACCGGAAAAAAATGTCATGTTGAAGATTTATACCCCCCCCCCCCATCATTGAATAAAGGAATTAAACCTGAAAACAGTTTCTGTAACTATTTGAATAAGAAACCCAAACATTTACATTTGATGAGAGGCGGGGGCAGCTAACAAGCTAGAATCAGGAAACGGATATCTTCGTTAGCTAAAGGTTTCTCATGCGCTACTCTGCACAGATTCCCTTCTCTAAAGGAACGCAAGGGTTCGTGAAGAGTACCGTATTAAAATACATGAATGCCTGCCCGACTCAAAAATAAGATTACTGAAGGCTTCAATGTGTCATTCTCACTTTATTAGTTATTGCATTCTGTCCTGAAGCACCTAACTTTACATCTAAGAAGCAATTTTAATTACACTCAGTGTAGAATTGATCTATACACTGTACGTAACTCGCGCTGGCGCGTTTTGAATCTATTATACTTTATAATGGATTGCATCAGCGGGGTAAAAATTGAAGTGTAAAAACAAATAAGTTGCATAAACGAGACATGCTTAAAATGTTTCATAGGTATAGTGTACCTGTTACATGTACGCAGTGTATTGAACGACCTAGAACACACTTGGAATTCCACTACGTTGGTATGTTATAGTGCAATTTTTGAGAACCATTTCTGAGTTACAAATGTAGTAGGCGAATACTAGTAAAGAAAGTATTTAAAGCTGGTTTTTATACGGCATCAAACACTGATTTAATTTAAGATGATGCCGTACGGCTTCCTGGAGCGAAATGCACTCCAAAATGTCATGGCTAAACTCCTCTTTTATAAATGTCAGTGAACGAATTAATGAGTGGAAGTAAAGGCTTTCCCGTTGGACGGGCTAAGTGTCGCAGCTGTCCGCAGATTTGATTTTTTTCCATCCAATATTCTCGAATAAAAAATGCATTATCGTTCAACTAAAATTTGGTAAATACATTTAAGTGGTTCTTTACATGCCAAAGTAATTAATAGAATTACAATCACTTTGCCCATATCTTCAATTAAATTACAATAATAATTTCTATGATTTACAGATGTAATTCATTAAATTATCACGACTTTGCTATTGTAATTGATTTCCTTGTACTTGAAAAGTAATTTAAAACAAATAACTGGAATTACACGTGATTTTGCGATTTCATGAAATAAAATGAATTACAAATACATGTACCTGTAACTGAAAACTACTTGTAAATTAATTACACTCGACTACATTTTCTAATAATCCTATCCCTACAACGAAGGGCATTCTGGTGATTGTAGTACAAGAAGGGACATATATACATGTTTAATAAAGCCAAATAATCTAATGCTTGGAAATGAAAAAAATATATAACTGTTACAACCTTGGACAGATCGTATGTGGCATGTCCTCTGTTGATGTACAAGAGAAAAAGGCTTCGAGCATTGTTTTGTTCTTGCAGCATCTACAGAAACTGATGGATTTAATACACCAACATCAGATTTCAACCAATTGGTTTTCTGGTGACGAGAGATACATTTTCTATGAAAACCGATTAGTGGCAAGGGAAAAAATGCTTCTAATTATCTCGTTATTACTAGAAAAAATCTCGAAATCACGAGTTAATTTTCTCGATACCACGAGAAGATATTTGAAATGCACTAATTAAATAGAACACTATACTTTTGGTTCAAATCATCTAATCGGCCACTAAAATTCATATATTCTAAATTATTTCCAAAGAAACACACGGAAGTTGTTACATGAAATGTTTTATTTCAAAATTGAAAAAAAAAAACCTGAAGAAAAAAGTTTAACAAGTTAATTTGAATACCCACTAGTTTCTTCAGGAGTGTGTATATATATATATATATATATATATATATATATATATATATATATATATATATATATAAAACGTAAAATAAATCACTATATATGTAAATATAACGTAAAATAAATCACTTTAAAATCAGCAGGGGCGCTTCAAAATATTTAACTTACAAGTGCTACAACGTTCTGAGAAAACATATGAAACAAACATATGGATGTCACCCAAATCTGTCTATGAAAATTATGCTAGACAGGGGACCAACAGCGTTAACAGAGCACCTGAATACTGTAATCTAAAACCATGGATTAGTCTGTGTCGCTGTGGTGTTTGGGTATCTGACTATGGAACTACAGTGTACATGGTATATTTAGGCGAATTTACCAGGGCCCATACATCGCGATTGTGATTTAGGCTGCTGTGGGTTGAAGATGTGATAAAAGTTTTGTATTTAATTTGATTAATATTTTCTTCTGATGCACGGACACGAAAGGACTGACAGGCAGACTGTTTCTGAGATAAATGCACACATCCAAGACGGGCTAGAATATTGAAAAAATGTCTCAGATCTGAAAATAAGAATCATTATATCGTTACTTAATTAAAGAAGTAAAATGAAAAGAACCAATTCATTTGCTTGTATTGTATTGATAACCTGGACGTATAAAGTACACGTAATTAAGTTGTGTTATTTCGCCTATATAACTATGCGTGCGTGTATGCATGCAAATTGACACATATAAACCTGTTCTATACAGCTCGAAGGTAGATACCACATTTTCCTTACCCACTGTGTTTTGCATAGCTTAGTATCTTGACCTTACTTAGTGCTACCTGATTTACTGTGATATGATTGTAAAAAAAAAAAATTAACCTCTAGTTTATGATAGTTTTTCGCTTGTTGGCAAGTTATTTTATGTTGTGCGTGTTTGACGTTTGCTGCTGCTATTCATGTGACATCGACTTTTGCTTTTAATGTGCTTTAGTTTTCCTGTCTTATATGTATATTCAGGTCGCGGTAGCTCAGTGGTAGAGAGTTCGCTTCGAAACCAGGAAGTGAGAATCACGGGTCTTTCGTATGACCTTAAAAATAAAGGTCCAGTGTCGCATGCGTTGGTACGATAAAGGATAAAGAACCCTCACTGCTACGGCCTTGAGCGATAAGCATACAAGTGGTACTTCACCTACAGCTGGTGACATCGCAGTATGGGTGAACACTTTTCGACGGGACGTAAAAACAATCAATCAATCACCTTGCATGAACTGAATTTTGCCTGTACATGTTTTATATAGCAATTGCAACTATTGCAATTGGTTGTCGTCAGTTAACAATTGAACATTTTTAACTTCTTAACTACCATTCCAATTATTTTCTAATATGGTATGAAGCATCATTGGGACAAGGGGGACGTAAATTTCAAGACTCCAGCACCCCATGGGCCTTAGGAGCGAGGCAAAAACTGCCCAAAATTGACAAATTTTCTTCTCTAGAACCGCACATATTTAAGAAAAACTAAATGCAAAGTGATGTAGAACAGGAAAGCCTCTACCAAAATTGAAAATTTCATGATCCCAGGGGTAGGGGGTCTGACCCCAGGGCGGAACCAAATTTGGTATATAGTGTTTATGTGTAAACACTTCATTAACATCTTTTAATGCCACTGATACTAAATTTAACGTAAAATGATATTTAGAAAGAACAGGTAGTCCTTTACCAAAATTGTAAATTTGATGATCCCAGGGGTAGGGGTTTTGGTATCAGCGTGACCAGTTATTAAATGTGTGAACAATAGACATTCTTAGGTCACCTGAGTTTACTATTGCAATTCGTTGTCGTCCGCCGTGCGTCAACAATTGAACATTTTTAACTTCTTCTTAATAACTACCAGTCCAATTCTTTTCATATTTGGCATGAAGCATCTTTGGGACAAGGGGGACATAAATTGTAAATTTCAGGTCTCCAACACCCCTGGGGCAAAAACTACCCAAAATTGACCAATTTTCAAAAATCTTTTCTACAACGGCACACGTGTAAGAAAAACTAAATGTATAGTGATGTAGAGCAGGGAGGCCTCTACCAAAATTGTAACTTTCATGGTCCCCGGGTTAGGGGTTTTGACCCAAGGGTGGGGCCAAACTTGGTATTTACTGTTTATGTGTAAAACTCTTTTAAGAATTTGGTATGAAGCATCTGTGGGACATAAATTGTAAATTTCAGGATTCCTGCACCCCTGGGGCCTTAGGGACAGGACAAAAACTTCCCAAAAGTGACCAATTTTCAAAAATCTTCTTCTTTATAACCGCATGTGTAAAAAAAACAAAAAAAACTAAATGTCTGGTAATGTAGAGCAGGAAAGCCTCCACCAAAATTGTAAATTTCATGATCCCCGGGGTAAGGGTTTTGATTGATTGAATATTGTTTTACGTCCCTCTCGAGAATATTTCACTCATATGGAGACGTCACAACTGCCGGTGAACGGCTGCAAAATTTAGGCCTATGTTCGGCGCTTATGTCCATTGAGCAGGGAGGGATCTTTATCGTGCTACACCTGCTGTGACACGGGACCTCGATTTTTGCGGTCTCATCCGAAGGACCGCCCCATTTAGTCGCCTCTTACGACAAGCAATGGGGTACTGAGGACCTATTTTAACCCGGACCTTCACGGGATGGGTAGGGGTTTTGACCTCAGGGCGGGGCCAAACTTACTATATAGTGTTTATGTGTAAAAAAAAACTTAAATGCCATCATCATTAGTGATATTGATACTAAATTGAAACTAAATGAATATTTAGAAAGAGCAGGTAGTCTTTTACCAAAAATTGTAAATTTCATGACTCCCGAGGTAGAGGTTCTGACCCCAGGGTGGGCCAAACTTACTATATAGTGTTTATGTGTATAACACTTAGCTAACATCTTCTTTAGTGTTATTGATACTAAATTGAAAGTAAAGGATATTTAGAAAGAGCAGGTAGTCCTTTACCAAAATGTAGGGGTTCTGAGAGTGGGACCAAACTTAGTATACAGTATTTATCTGTAAGTTTGCTGATACTGTATAAAATCTAAATGCATACATAGGAATAGCAGAAAAGGATGTACACAAAATGGTAAGTTTAAACATCTTGTTTTATACTGTTGCTGAACATTAGAATGTAGCTTAGATATTCAGAACAGTAATTTTTTTTCTTCTAGATTTCATAGCCCTTTGGAGTAGTGATACTTTTCACTAGTACTCAGGTGACCGATAAGGCCTGTGGGCCTCTTGTTAATTTCTTCTTAACTACCATTCCAATTCTTTTCAAATTTGGTATGAAACATATTTGGAACAAGGGAACATCAATTGTACATTTCAGGATTCATGCACCCATGGGGCCTTTGGGGCGAGGCAAAAACTGCCCAAAATAGACCAATTTTCAAAAATCTTCTCAAGAACCGCTCAAATGTAAGAAAAACTAAATGCATAGTGATGTAGAGCAGGGAAGCCTCTACCAAAATTGTAAATTTCATGATCCCCGGGGTAAGAGTTCTGACCCTAGGGCGGGTCCAAACTTCTTTAGTCCTATTGATATTAAGGTGGGTCCTTAGTCCTGGATTTTTGGGGTTTAGGTAGCATTTTTTTGGTTTGGAATCAATAAATTAACATTCAGAGTAATGAGAAAAGGCAAAATAGTTAAGGATTTCCATATTCATTTTCATTACAGAGACTACTGAAGTAATGTACCCCTATGTAGATTTTTATGAAATTCATTGGAAACAGTTATCTGTTATTTTTAAAAAAAAAAAAAAAAAATTAAATTACATTTATTTATCAGGAAACATGTCAATAACTAAAACACATGTCATTTTGAATCTGTTCATCAAGTTTTAGTACAATAAGTGCAAAATTATTGAATTAGCCTTATTCTCCAAAATGTTAAAAAACAAACAAATATAGACACAATTTCCTTATAGCATGGTTTACATATCATTTTTTCTGTTTATATTAGTAGATGTACATATGTTATATTTATTTATGGGAAAAAATCCATACCTTTCCTTAATAATTTCAAATCTATAGCTTCCAGAGTACGTATACCCCCATAAAAAACCTAAGTCTGGCACCATACTATTCAAAACCACTCATGGATTAAAATTGTATGTAATTTCATGAAAAGACACAGATAATAATTCCTTGTCACTTTTTGGTAAAATGTTTGTGAAAAATATAGGAAATATATTGCATAATGGACTTGATAAATAATTTAATGAAAACAGAGTTATTGTCCTTGGATTTAACATTTTGAAACACATCATTGACTATTCAAATATAACTAAGACTTTTGAAATATTTTATGGCTAACAAGATTTTTTACAAAAACTATTGAAAAATACTCCAACAAAATTTATGTTCCAGTCATTAAATTATTGACTTTGCAAAATCTTATGACGTCACAGGAGTGTGGAACTACGTTAAATTGAAACTAAATGGATAGAGCAGGTAGTCTTTTACCAAACTTGTAAATTTGATGATCCCCAGAGTGGGGGTTCTGACCCCAGGGTGGGGGCAAACTTTGTATATAGTATTAATGTGCAAGTTTGCTGATCTGTATAAAATCTAATTGCATACTTAGGAATAGCAGAAAAGGATGTAGCGGAAACAAATGGTGAATTTCACAACCCAGGGTTATGACTTTAGGATGGGTCCAAATTAATCATATCATGTTAATACACCTATTATTCAAAGCCTTTCATCAGTGAATGCACTTTTGAGGGCAGTGAAGTTTTAATACCACATTAAGTTTTATACTGTGGTTGAGATAACTGAAAAATTGTTGAGTGTGGCGGAAAACATCAATCAATCAATATACTGGGGCTGAACATTAGAAACTAGCCAAGATATTCAGAACAGGAATTTTTTCCATAGATTTCATAGTCCGTGGGAGTAGTGATACTTCTTCACTGGTATTCAGCTGACCGATAAGGCCTGTGGGCCTCTTGTATACATGTGTTTGCTATCTGTTTTGGTACAGGGACTAAGCCCGTTTTGGGCCCGAACTCTGTGATACCATAAATATAGAAAGGGGTCTAACTCTGACACAGAGAAAAAATTAACCACTCGCTTCAAATGCCTAACAAAATCTTAAACTAGGTAAGCTATGCGTAATTTGTCGTTTTCCTTGCATAGATTAATGTTTTAACTACTTGCATGCCAAATCTCAAGTCACTGGTTCTTAAAATAACAAAGATATACATCATCGTTCTCTCGATTTCACTTGTTTATTTTTACTAGGACATTTACCGGTCCTGGCTTGGATTTCTCCAAATAAACTTAAGTCAAAACTTGGACTTAAGTCTGATATTTTACTCAGATTTTGACAGCTCAAAAAGAAGAAAACTCTAACTTAAGTTTGAGATTTTTTTCGAGAAATCCTGGTCACGGAGTCGTTTTTCGCCTATGACAGCAGCGAAATTCAGACTAGTATGGAAGATTTCGGACCTGTCAATTAAAATTTCACATCAATTATACGCTACTTACTTCCTCATATTTTAATAAATTCTTCGTGTAGACGTTACACGACTTATTTTTCCTCAGCAGCATCAACTGTTGACAAGAGCTGCCGTTTTAATGAACGCACTAAATACCCGATAGACTTAAAATCTCAAATACCTTAAAACTGATCAAAACATTATTCTTGTGATATTGCACTTAGAGAAGGAAATTGAACATTATTTCTTGGCTTTTTAATTTTTTGTTTATTCTATTTCATTTAGATTAATATTACCCATTTCCCCCTTCTTTAAAGTTTTAGACATTTCGGGTATTTAGTGTAGGGGGGGGGGGGTGCTGTTAGCAATCGCGTTCATTCATATTTTGACGACCTTGGTTAACTCTAATTAATTTTTAAATGACATATGAAATATATTTTTGTACCATACTTCGTTTATATATTGATGACTCAAATTTCCCCTGTTCGATTATAGATCTAGTCTAGAAGGGGGGGGGGGGGTTGAGAGTCATAGAATTATACGATCGATGATGTTTGTATCACTAAGGATAGATACAATTTCAGCATAAAACATTCATACAGAATATTACGATCTACAGAGAAAATGTTTAACCCCCCGTAAATACTTTCTGCAACAAAGTCGTCATCTGATATCTGTGAAGTCGGACTGAACTGAAGACTGGTGTTTCTAGCGCACGACACTGAGTGGAACTTAAAACGATCGTTGTCGCTGTCACATTTGATGGCAATGAACCAATTGAATTTTTTAAAAGCTTCATATCTCGGGAATTCTACCCCCACTCCCTATTTGCACTACAAAAACCTTACACTCTCTCATAAATCTTATGTACACCGGAAGTCAACAAGGACGTAAACGAGTCTTGCGCCACCTATGTTTGAAATAGGGGAAATAACTGACAAATATTCGCAATTACAAAAGGTAAAGATTTAAAATCTTCTTTCATACACAAGATACATGCACACCTTTCAATATTCTAAATAAACATGAGAAACGCGTCTTTGCATTTTTCACATCCATATTTTCCTCTTGGTATAAACAAAGTCTGATTGGTGTAAAATTATTTCGAAACTTAAGCGCCCCCTATTTGAGAAACAATCGAGTGGATCCAACAGTTTCCAAATTGAGGGGTGTAAACATGAAACTAAATAAAAACCACTGCAATATTTGGTTTTATTACTATTAGTAGTATTAGTATTATTATTCCAATTTACATTTATTGTAAATTTTCTCCTCTTTCTTGCATGTATTGTTTGAAAAATGGGGGGGGGGGGGACTTGTGGAATTGACAAAATAAGAATGTAAAAATGTTTCAACATATAAATTATATATACTGGCACTTTCATGAATTGAAATCAAAAGCAGACACTGCATCATGGACATCGATAATATTAGTTAGGTAACGTCAAATTCAGAATATAATGTCACAGAAATGTGATGTAAACAGCTGTTAATTCTTTAGACTGTGCAATTTCAGCTTTGACTCTTTTTGATTATTGCAATTCTTAGAATTTAAATTCCTTTTCTTGCATGTAATCTATAAAATAATAAAATATATATCTACTTTGATTGTTATATTTCACTGACATGTAAATAAAGGGTACATTATTAATCATTTTGTAAATAAAAGGGGGAGGGGTGGTACATGTCACATGCACCTGTGTCACATACTCGGGTAACATGTACCAATTTGGCTTTCTTTTCGTCTGCTTGGACTCCATGATGTTGTTGTTGACATCACTGTCCTCAACTTTTTACCTCTTTTGCTGGAGAGTGCGGTAAAAATTCCGGGAAATCGTTCGCGTTGCCATAGAATTTCTACTTAAGTGTTTCATTTTTCTAAGATTGAAACTTAGTTAAGAATTATGCTTAACATTTTTATGAATTAATACTTAGTTTTTTCTTAGCTAAGAATTTTTTTACTACTTAAGTATGAGATCTAAGAATTTTCTTAGAATCTTTATGAATCCCGGCCTAGATTTGCAGGACTGACGTAGACAGACGGACGGAGCGCAACCTAGTCCCCTTCGACTTCGTCGGTAGGGGACTAAAAATCAATGGACCAAGACGAAACTCGAACTTGATCTGTCACTTGTTATGGCAAAGCAATGTACCAAATATCAAATAAATATCTACAAGGGTGTAAAAAAAAAAAAAGTCCGGAAAACTGATTTGCAGGACTTGCGGACAGACAGACAGACGGACGGAGCGCAAACTTAAAGTCCCCTTCGACTTCGTCGGTAGGGGACTAATAATTTTAAATATCTATTTTACAAGTACACTACTTGATATAAAAATGTAACCGGGGATGAAGACTACAGATCGGAATGGGGGAAGTGATAACCTGACATCCTTAATCATCGATTATTACACGAAAACACCCTACCAATTAGCTGTCCCGAATAGAAAACCAAACACACATTGTAAACATGCATGAAAATGAATATTCTTTTAATATACATGTATGTATTACGAGGTCTTTTCTCGTAATATCAAAATCTTACGAAATTTTGATATCTTTTCTCGTAATTTCGATAAAACATTTTTCGAAACTCTGAGATCTTCTATTGTTAAATTTCGAGATATTATAAGTATTTTTTTTCTCGACAGTAATTAGGTTTTGTAATTTAGATCTATAACGAGAGGTCCGTAATGTGAGGCATATCATCTCGCAATGAGTGTCTACAAGCTTTCCTATGAAGTCCTGTAGTGACCGTTTTGACCTCCATATCAATAGGGTTCGTTCTCATTTGTTAAGAAAGTATCGAAATACGTGGTTTGTCGAGTGTTTACAAGCTTAGAGTTACACCCACATGATCCCGTTACTGAATGCGCTTTCGCATTGAATTGTGATGGGGTAATAAAGCATACGAGTTTTAGTTGAATGTTGGTCGAAAGTAACGATGCCAGTTTGAATTTGGCGAGACCTTAAAGATTTAAAAAAAAAATAGATTTGTGATTGGTAGTATAAAATGACGGTGGTAAAACTCTAAACTGATTGTTTGCATGAAGTCTATACACTTAAAGGTTTTAGATTTTAATGCAAAATGTAAAATTAGATACCGAGTTTTTTGTTTTTTTCACATATATCAGTCTTTAATTCCAAAATACATTACTATTTCGGGGTAAAGTCTCCGCAGAGACCCCCTTATAATCTTTACCTAGGGTGCCAGGGGCCCCTTGGATTAGATGTATATAGGCATACATATACATATATATAAATTTATACATATAAATTTCTACATATAGAAAACACAAACATATATGCATACATACAAACACACACACATATAATATACTGTTATATAACAAAATTTATTAACATGTTATGGCAAAAAAGGTTCTTATTTTTACGGAAAAACCAACAACACAACAATATAATTATGTACATAAAGAACCTGAAACTGCCATATGCGGGGTTAACAATTCAAAAGTTCATATCACAACCCCCATGGCAGCACTATAGGAGGACAGGACCCCTCCTCATAGTGGGAACTTTTTGCAAAATACCAGTATATAAAAGGTTTATTACAAAATTTTATTTGATATAGAAATATAGTTGTTTGTAATCAATTCAAATTGTTCAAAATAAACTCACATTGTAACATAGTTAAAAATGTGCATAGACAGATATTTGTCAGAGGTTTCATATTATAAAAAGTCATACCTGCAAAGGTGTATAAATTACAATTTGTCTTTAATTGCTTTCATAACTTTAGCATATTTTTTATCCTGAATTTTTGTGTACACTTCTGTATAAAAATTCAATTTACTTTTTATGTGGTTACATATTTCTTGAGGTTTTTCGTCTTTGTTATCTAATCTACAATACATTTTATACTTGTATATTTTACAGGCAATAAGAGATATTATGCTATTCAAAAAGAGTGTCTTTTCATTGCTTTCATAGTAAAATCCTATCACAATTGTTTTCCACGAGATACCGAGTTCAAAGTAAACAAGACCCCGCTGGGACGGTTCTAGATTACTTTCTGTGCTGCTGATGCCCAGAGGTCAATGTTTGAAGTGACGCATTTCTTTGTTTGGACTGCAAAAATCAACACGACAAACAGGCTCATAGATATTTTGAGCACAAGGCCATTCTTTAGTTCATGTTGCGACTTGACCTTTGATATTTTGTGTATCCCAATACAATACCCACACGCAACACTCAATTTAGAAACAAGCATTCTGAGAGTATTGCATAGCAATACATAGTCCCCTACCAGAAGGAAAATTTAATGGACCGCGACAATATTCGAAGTTCATTATGAAACCAAGGTTATGGTAAAAGGGAATATTGGGAAACCAAGATAGCAATATTAATGGTTGGAAATATACTACTATTCAGGTACAAAGACTAGACCAGGAAAACTTCAAAAATCGATCTGTAACTTGTTATGGCAAAGCAATCATCATGATGTACTGAATGCAAGGTGAAGATAACGAACAGTGATCAATCTCATAACTCCTATAAGCAATACAAAATAGATAGTTGGGCAAACACGGACCCCTGGAAACACCAGAGGTGGGATCAGGTGCCTAGGAGGAGTAAGCATCCCCTGTTGACCGGTCACACCCGCCGTGAGCCCTATATCTTGAATATCAAATGAACATCTGCAAGCACACTAAAATAAAGTCCCCAAAACTGATAATTCATGTTATTTTTTTTTTAAGTCCAAGGGCTATAACTTAACGAAAAATCAACAGACCCAAGACGAAACGTGAACTTGATCTGTAACTTGTTATGCCAAAGCAATGTACCAAATATCAAATGAATATTTGCAAGCATAACCAAAAAAAGTCCAGAAAACTGATAATTCATGCTATTTTTCTAAGCCAAAGGGCCATAACTTAATGAAAAATCAATGGACCGAGACGAAATTCGAATTTGATCTGTAACTTGTGATGGCAAAGCAATGTACCAAATATCAAATATCTGCAAGAACATAGAAAAAAAAGTCCGGAAAACTAATAATTCATGCTATTTTTCTAAGTTCTAGGGCCATAACTTAGTGAAAAATCAATGGACCAAGACGAAACTCGAACTTGATCTGTAACTTGTTATGGCAAAGCAATGTACCAAATATCAAATGAATATCTGCAAGCACAACCAAAAAAAGTTTGGAAAACTGATAATTCACTCTTTTTTCTAATTAAGTCCAAGGGCCATAACGAAGTAAAAAAATCAACGGACCGGGACCAAATTCGAACTTGATCAGTAACTTGTTATGGCAAAGCAATGTACCAAATATAAAATAAATATCTGCAAGAACATAAAAAACAAGAGATGTTTGTAAAACACATACCCCCCCCCCCCGGGCAAAATTCAAAAGGGTTATACACACACACATCATTTAATAGAGAGTAGTATCATCAATTCAAAATATTGAGCAGACAATCTCTTCCTAGGTCAAGAGTGAATTGACCATGTGACCTAAAAATCAATAGGGGTCATCTTCTCCTGAAGGTGTACCAGTGTACCAAGTTTGATGTCTGTCAAGCAAAGAGTTCTCAATATATCGAGCAGACAGTATATTCCTATGTCCAGTTTGACCTTTGACCACGCGACCTCAAAATCAATAGATGTCATCTTCTCCTGTTGATGTACCAAATTTATTGTCTGTCAAGCAAAGGGTTCTCAAGATATTGAGCAGACAGTATATTCCAATGTCCAGTTTGACCTTTGACCATGTGGCCTGAAAATCAAGAGATCATCCTCTCCTGAAGATGTACCAGTGTAACAAGTATGATGTCTGTCAAACAAAGGGTTCTTTAATTGACAGTATATTCCTATGTCCAGGTTAAACCTTGACCATGTGACCTCAAAATCAATAGGGGTCATCTTCTTCTAAGGATATACCAGTGTACGAAAGCAAAGGATTCTTCAGACCAGACATTGAGTGGTCAATATATTCCTATGTCCAGTTTGACCCTTGACCTTGTGACCTCAAAATCAATAGGGGTCATCTACTCCTTACGATGTACCAGCGTACCAAGTCTGATGTCTGTCAAGCAAAGGGTTGTTAAGATATTGAGCGGACAATATATTCCTATGTCCAGAGTATATTGACCCTTGACCTTTAACCTGAAAAACAATAGTGGCCATCTTCTTGTCATAACCAAGCCACATATGAAATATCATTACGATCAAGTAAGTGGTTCTCAAGATATTGAGCGGACAACATGTGGTCTACCGACCGACAGGTGCAAACCAGTATGCCCCTCTTCTTTGAAGGGGGGCACAAAAAGTGCGGAAAACTGGACTGACAGAGCGCAAACCTAAAGTCCCCTTCGATTTCGTCGGTAGGGGACTAAACAATAATCAATGACAAAGGCATCTTAATCTTAGCAAGGTTTACTGCACGGTTTTCGTAGAAAACCTGCACCATTGCTTGCAGGGTTATCCTGTGATCCAAGGTTGGTACTCCGGTACTTATATTGTTCGTTTTGTGAATGAAAGGTGAAGATAACGAACAGTGATCAATCCCACAACTCCTACAAGCAATACAAAATAGATAGTTGGGCAAACACGGACCCCTGGACACACCAGAGGTGGGATCAGGTGCCTAGGAGTAAGCATCCCCTGTCGACCGGTCACACCCGCCGTGAGACCTATATCCTGTTTAGGTAAACAGAGTTATCCGTAGTCAAAACCAGTGTGTCAAGAACGGCTTAACAATCGGTATGAAACACGTCAGACAGAATTTGACCCAATGATAGGTTGTATTGACGAACTAGATCGTTTTAATGACCATATAATTTGCGAAATGCTGACTTCAATCGAGACTGTTGAAATCCCTGTACCATCAACTTGTTTGTCAGTAGCTTACCTCGATTTAAAAACTGACTATACGCAGAACAAGCTCTTGCATATCGAATCAGTTGAGATATATAAACACCATATGCATGTGATAAATGGAATATTACTGCATAAATATGGGAAGATGACGATGGAGAAGCTGAAATTATCCCGTTTGTCATACAGTTGAGTTGTCAGTTTGCCGTTAATGTTCATAGTACGTACAAAGTACTTTGTCCATAACCAAATAGCATGATATAGGAGAGGGCCTACATAGGCCATGCCTGTTGCCCGATCCTATTGAGTTTCTCAATAAAATATGTTTAAATTATTGCATATGTACAAGGGGGTCAATGGGGCTATTGTAAAAGACTGCAATTTTGAGTCTCCTCTCACAATGTTAGCTTAGGCGTAAATATTTACAATTGTAGAGTTATAACACCACAGAAATAAGATCCATTTATCAGCTTAACAGACGGCCAAGGCCCTGCTGTAAAAGACATTGTAATTTGAATTTATAAATCTCGAATTATAGTCACTTTCTCTTTTCTTCTCAAATTTGACCAAATGGCCACAAAATACCGTATAACCGTGTTTTTGGCTAATATATCACTTTGGCATATTTTAGTGATTTCTAAAAGATTCACCAAATTAAAAATTGTTGAATTTAAATACATCAGTATACATATACATTGTATAATGAAATGAGCTCACCAAAATTAATGGTATACCTTAAACCTAATCGACAATTTGTGTCCCGCCAATAAGTCTCAAGGGTAATTATGGGAGTCTTTTCTGTGACCATTATCCACTTGTAAAATATTGATAATAATAACTTGCATAACGCCTTATCTTAAATAAACTCTAAAGCACTTTACACAAGTACAGGCAATAACATAGTAAAACAGAATTAAGAAAACTTAAATTATATATTAAATGGGTCAAAGTCCTAAATTCAATAACTCAATGAAACCATGAACGTATATACATCTCACAGGACGGCTAGATGGGTCTTCACTGGAAATTCATCCCAAAGAGATGCATGGTGCCACTCTGAAATCTAACTCAATGAAACCATGAACGTATATACATCTCACAGGACGGCTAGATGGGTCTTCACTGGAAATTCATCCCAAAGAGATGCATGGTGCCACTCTGAAATCTACGGTCACCGTGCATTTTTGATCGGATTCGTGGCACAACTAATTGGTATGACGAGTCGTAGCGAAGTGACCTCGCTTGTCTGTATTCGTAGACAAGATCACATGGATAACCAGGTGCCACCATTAAGTGCTTTGAAAGTTTGTATTGCACTATATTTGACAGGAAGCCAGTGTAGTTAGAAAGGATTGACTGAATATGTTCATGCTTGCCTGTCCTGGTACATGTAATAAGTCGAGCAGCGGTGTTTTGCACCTCTTGCAATTTGTTGATAGTGTTAATGATGTTATATAAGAGCACCTGTCCTCCTAGGCACCGGATTCCATTTCTGGTGTGTCCAGGGGTCCGTGTTTGACCAACTATCTATTGTGTATTGCTTATAGGAGATATGAGATTGATCACTGTTCGCTATCTTCACCTTGCATAAGAGCGCATTTTCATAATCCATTCGCGACGCGTTTTTATACGCGTCATCCGTCAGTAAATGTCTAATGCGTTCTTTTTAACGAATTTGTGCATAGCATGTCTTTGAGACCCCGTTGCATTTCTTCTCAAAGCTGAGGATTTGGTTGAAATGTGCACCAAGGTTTCTAACGTTCGGAACACCATGAATTATGTTTTTTCCAAATGATAAGCTGAATTCTGCCAAGTTTTTGATGCGGCTCTCGGGGGGCAAATACGATATGCTCAGTTTTCTCCTCATTTAATTTAGAATGTTGCTTGACATCCACGATTTTATATCGTTCAAACAGCGTTTTAAGCGTGATGACAAATTCAGGCAGTTCTCTGTTGGCTCTAAGATAAGGTATACCTGCGTGTCGTCGGCGTATACGCAGTACCACATACCATGACGTAAACAAATTTCAGTGAGCGGGCTGGAAAAGATACAGTAGATTTCTAGCCCCAACACCGAGCCTTGGGGTACTCCGATATCTCATCATACTGGTTCGGAAATTGCAGAACCAATTAGATATGCGTTGCGTTCTTTGGTTCATGTATAACTTAATCCACAAAAGGGCTTTCTCCTTAATGCCTAATATGTTCTCAAGCCTTTTGTGCAAAATGTCATGGTCAATGACATCGAAGGCGGCCGTAAATCCAACATGAATATAACTGCGCAGTTGTTGTCAAGCGCAGCGGAAATGTCGTGATGAACACGAAGAAAGGCCGTCTCAGTAGAGTGATATTTCCTGTACGCGGACTGGAGTCAATCAATCAGATTGTATTGCTCACGATGACTATCACTGATTGGCGATAACTTTTTTCCAGTACTTTTTATACGAATTGCAAGATCGAAACTGGTCGATAATTTCTGAAATTGTCTTTATCCAAGTCAGGTTTATTATGCAGCGGTTTAACCAATGCTTGCTTCCTTAAAACTCGATGAAAGGGTGCGTTCAGATATTGATTTGTTGAATATATCAGTGATATGAGGCACCAATACTGAGCGTTGACATTTTTTGAGTTAAGTGAGTTGGTAACGGGTCTTAAGGATGTTCTCTCCTGGTTTGAATTTTTTCATAAGTATCAAACTTTTTTGATAAACCATTTTAACTGATACATCTTTATTCGAAAGACATTTAAAACATCTTTATTCGAAAGACATTTAAAACATAAAAAAAGAGTATGTTAGTGTGGACTTTAAAGAATTACAGCCCCTCAAAGTTACCCCTTTGCTGAAACTTAATTTTTCATGAAAATCGCCAATTTTCACAAGAAACACACTATAAAACAAATATTAAGGACAGAATTATCTTGGCTTTCTTTTATTTTATGAAAATTAAGCATAATTGATTATTTCAATAACTTTTACATAAAATATATCACCAGTTCTACAAAAAATCAAGTATTAATTAACATAATTGTATAAAATATCACACAAATTTGAAGACCTATTTCAACAAAAAATTCAACCTAGGGAGAATATCTGTATCAAACTTTTTCTGAAATTCCTAATGTAGATTTGAATCATATTTTTGCTTAATTTAAATGAAAAAAATGTGAGGGGTAGTGTACATTGGAACACAGATTTGAACCATTTTGTGTCCCCACCCCCCTTCTTACACTGACATACATTCTAAACAATAACAATATACGATTTGTTATAAAATGTGTATTTTTCAATTCATATTTACAAATTCTATAAATTTATTTCATTATATGATAAACTAGTTCTAATTGTAACGGGAACCGTTACATATGTTCCCCAAACCTCCCCCAATTAAAAAGTGATGTCCTTGTGAATCTATATCAAAAAATCATTTAATTTTAGCCTTTAATTACATGTAGTACGTTCAATATGGTCATTTCAGTACCAAAAAAATGAAAGAAAGCGTTGCACGCGCATACACGCGCACGCGTGTACGATTCCGAATTTTTGTTGATGTCGTTCAACAGGCATGTGTATCATATACCCACAGTGTGAATTTCATAACGTTTCCACCAAATACAAGGAAGTTATAGCGATTTTAAAATCGTCCAATCAGAATTCAGCACACGTGCATGCACGTGCTGAGCAGTAATTCTAACCACAACAATTTGTAAGGAGTAACAAGACACATCTAAACCATTAATATCAATAGAATTTGATGAAAAACAAAAACGTTATCGTCCTTTAAAAATTGAAAATTTAAAAACGTTGCACGCGCATGCGCGTGTGCGTTGACATTTTTTTCTTACACCAATATATAGATACACATATTGTCTACATATGCTGTGAATATCATCTCATTCACTTCATAAACAAGATAGTTACAAACGTTTTAGTATTATCCAATCAAAATGAAGCGCACGTGCATGCGCGTGCAAATTGGTAATTTTGACCATGCAAATCAGTTAAGAGTCTCAATATCTACCTATGATATGAATTTCAAGTCATTTTAATGAACAACAAAAAAGTTAGACTGATTCCAAAGTTAGCGTACAAATTTTGTAATGCGCGTGCACGCGCATGCGTGCGCGTGCTGGCAAAATAACTATTATTTTTCATATGTACAAATAATATACTATCATCCTATTTAGGTTTTATATCGCTTCCTTCAATATTCTGATTTTCCATTTTTTGTACCAAAATTGCAATGCACGTGCGCGCGCGTGCATGCACGTGCAAACAAAATGACTATCACTATGCACATCTACCAACGCTATACTATCATCCTGGAAAGTTTCATATCGATCCCTTTTGTAGTTTCTGAGAACACTACCGGACAAAAAAGTACCGGAGAAAAAGAATAATAACTAGACACTCATTACTAGTAATGAGTAGGTCTTCCGTTTGTTCACTTCCGGTAAAGAGTTTTCTGATCCTACAAAAACCATTCAAATATATCAGAGAATGTACTTTAACAATAAATGAGAAGTGTATTATCGAATTTTTTACTCATTTCTTGTAACTTCCGGTGACGACCGGAAGTACTATTCAGATGTGTTTTCCTATAAATGACAGCGACTCTTTACTGTCTATATTCCCTGAAAATTTCACCTCTCTATCTGAAAGAGTTCTCAACAAAAAGAAGTAGACTAAAGAAAGAGAAAGTAGTAGGTTACTACCGACCGGAAGTCAATTTTGAAAAACAAAATCATCAAAACTCTAGAAGTTGATACTTTTTATTAAGACATGTGAAAATCATATGAAAGACTTCAAATATAAGCGAGATTTATGGGGAGAAAGAGACCAAAAGAAAAAAGGTATTTTATGAAGAAACCGGAAGTAGTTGTTTTGACTACCGACAGACTCAATATTCTTTTGACACTTTGAAAGAGAGTTAATAAACTAGTATAGGTTTCAATTTGAAAGAAAAAGTTTGAAATTTGCGATTCCTTCAATCACTTCCGGTGACGACAGGAAGTGACGGTTCAACCCCCTACTGCACGCTTATAAACGGAGATTGATTATCCCTGAATATTTGATGAACCTATATTTTACCTTTTCCAAGAAAAATGCTGGACAAAATTCCTTTTGAGAGACAGAATATCGGCCATATTTTTCGACCGGAAGTGAATTTTGTAAAAACAAAAATAATTATAGCAAGGTCATTTCATAAGACATTATTCCTGAAAATTTCAAGAAAATATATCCAGCCATCTCTGAGAAATCACTCGAAGAAATCGGAAAATCGACATTTTTTAAAACACTTCCGGTATAGACCGGAAGTGACGGACGAAAAAATTGAATGTATGTGTACAATGGACTAATGTTAGTTAATCAACTCGACAAGTTTCAAGCGTCTATCTATATTCATTATTGAGAAACTGAAAAAACAAGGCTTCAATATATCCACCCCATATCTCACGACCGGAAGTGAATTTTACAAAAATATTTAAGTATACTCTAGACATGTATAGTGTCTCTAACATATGTAAAATTCAAATCATTAACTTGTTTTATGACCGAGATTTATGGCACTGAAAAATGAGAGAATGAATAGTCTTTCTTTGATATAACCGGAAGTTGAAGATTCAACTTCCGGTGGGGTCAACATTTTTTGATAATTAGAACGAGACCTAGTAAACCGATATAGGTTTCAATTTGAAAGAAAACGTTTGAAATTGATGATTAATTTAATCACTTCCGGTGACGACCGGAAGTGACGGCCGACATTCTCAACCCCCTACTGCACGCCTACAAAGTAAGATCTATTAACTCTGAAAATTTGATGACTATATCTTTAACCGTTTCTGGGAAAAACGCTGTACAACGAAAACAGCTAATAAGCCGTATTTGCCGACCGGAAGTGAATTTTACAAAAATATTTGATGTTACTTTAGACATTTATAGTGACTATAATATATGTAAAACTCAACTCATTAACTGGTTTCATGACCAAGATTTATGGCACTGAAAAATGAAAGAATTAATAGTCTTTCTTTGATATAACCGGAAGTTGGAGATTCAACTTCCGGTGGGATCAACATTTTATGAGAATTAGAACTAGACCTAGTAAAACGATATAGGTTTCAATTTGAAAGAAAAAAGTTTGAAATTGATGATTTATTTAATCACTTCCGGTGACGACCGGAAGTGACGGCGACAAAAAATATTACGTGCATGCACCATAAAGAAGATAGATCTGTCATCCCTGAAAGTTTCATTCGATTATCTTTTGTGGTTTTCAAGTTTACCCCCGGACAAAGTTTCTTTCAAAAACCGGAAAATCGGACGTATCTGACGAAGGGAAGTGAATTTTGAAAAAATGAAAAAAATGCCTCGAGGTACCATCGTTGTCTATAACCTGTGAAAGTTTCAGGAAAATCCATCCAACGGTTCAGGAGACGAAAGGGAAAAAAAAAATAATAATAACTAGACACGATCTCGTTGCGAGCAACGAGTAGGTCTTCCGTTCGATTTGTTGATGCACTCGGAGTTAAAAAAAAAAAAAAAGAAGACAAATGAGTCCCAATTTAATTTCCGACTTTAAGACACTTTAGATATAATCAATTTTTCATATCATAAGCTTCTGAAGCAAAGTTGCGGTGAAATTCGTTTGAAATTCGACTCTCCAGGCGAGCCATAAGGCCCGCGGGCCTATTTCTTGATGTCATTTGTTAGCCCTCTATAGACTCAACAACTTTAGTTCTATATGTCTTTACAAAATATTTACCTGTAAAAAGTTATTGAGATCGACCGATATCAACAAAAAATTGACTCTACAGGCGAGCCATTAGGACCATAGGCCTATTTCTTGATATCAATCGATAGATCTCGATAAACTGAACAACTTTTGTTCAATATGTCCTTACAAAATATTTACCAGTTACAAGTTTTTGAAATCGACTGATATCGACAAAAATCGACTCTACAGGCGAGCCATGAGGCCCACAGACCCATTTTTTGATATTGATCGATAGGTTATGACACATTGAACAACTTTTGTTCAATAATGCTTTTCAAAAAATATGTCGTTTTAAAGATATGTGGCGTCAAATATTTACGATTTGGGCCCTTAAAATCTCTAATTACGTAACATATGACCTACTTTTTGATTTGATAAGATCAAGCTCGTTGAGATGAACATTTCCGCTTCTACAACTTATTATAAAATATTAATAGTTTCTGAGATATTCTCAAAAACATTTGGACCCTTCTGAACCCCTAATTTAAAGGGCCAGCCCGTTTTGCTTGATATCGTAAGAAAGGCCTTGTCATTTTAAACATTTTTTGCTCAACAAGTATTTAGAAATTCTTTACCGTTCTCGAGTTATCTCTACAAGAAATATTTAGGGGCCAAACTGTAGCTCCCTAACGGGGCCACATAGGGAAAAAACGAAATGTACATATTGTTTAGATTATCATTCTGAACAACTTTTGTTCAATAATGCTTTTCAAAATATTTGTCGTTTTCAAGATATGAGGCGTCAATTATTTAGGATTTTGGCCCTTAAAATCCCTTATTACGTAACATATGACCTACTTTTTGATTTGATAAGAACAAGCTCGTTTAGATGAACATTTCCGCTTCAATGACTTATTACAAAATATTAATAGTTTCTGAGATATTCTCATAAACCTTTGGACCCTTCTGAACCCCTAATTTAAAGGGTCGGCCCCTTTTGCTTGATATCGTAAGAAAGGTCATGACATTTCAAACATTTTTTGTTCAACAAGTATTTAGAAATTCTTTACCGTTCTCGAGTTATTTCTAGAAGTAATTTTTAGGGGCCAAACTGTAGCTCCCTAACGGGGCCACATAGGGTAAAAACGAAATATGCATATTGTTCAGATCATCATTCTGAACAACTTTTGTTCTTTATTGCTTTTCAAAATATTTGTCGTTTTCGAGATACAAGGGGTAAAAAATTTATGGTTTTGGCCCTTAAAATCCCTTATTACGTAACATATGACCTAAATTTTTATATGAATAGATTTGGATTGTTGAGATGAACATTTTTTGTTCTTTGACTTATACCAAAATATTAACGATTTTTGAGATATTTGATGTAGACTTTGAGCCCTTCTAGATCCCTAATTTAAGGGGCTAGGCCCTAAATCTTGATATTTTCGAAAAGATCTCGTAAATGTGCACAACTTTTGTTCTACATGTCTTAACAAAATATTTGCAAGAAAAAAGATATTGGAGATCAAAGGTCAAAAATCGCCGAAATCGGCGAAAAATTTTGGCATCCATTTTTTCAGGTCCAGGCGAGCGTTCAGGCAAATCGCCTCCGGTAAAATCGAATCCCCCACAAATCTTCTAAAATGTTTACTCTATCTTGTGTAGAAATTTCAAGACTCTAGCTTCAAAACTAACGGAGGAGATGCGTGGACAACAAGGCCCTTCAAAAAGTCACTAAAAGAGAGATAACTCCTGACCGGAAGTGACGTCAAGCACGAAATTTTGCAAGCAAAGTCTCGTCATCACAAGACATCTTTCCTGAAAATTTCGTGAAAATCGATCGAGAAATGGCTGAGAAAAACGCGTGTACTACCAAGGAAAATAATAATAATAATAATAATAATAATGAAGAAGAAGAACGCGAACAATAATAGTAAGGTCTTCCGCAGGAGACGGAAGACCTTAATAATAATAAACAGTAGAATCACTAGAAGGTACGGAAGACCTTAATAATAATAATAACTAGACACGATCTCGTTGCGAACAACGAGTAGGTCTTCCGTCCGATTTGTTGATGCACTCGGAGCTAAAAAAAAAAGAAAAGAAAAAGACAAATGAGTCCCAATTTAGTTTCCGACTTTAAGACACTTTAGATATAATCAATTTTTCATATCATAAGCTTCTGAAGCAAAGTTGCGGTGAAATTCGTTTGAAATTCGACTCTCCAGGCGAGCCATAAGGCCCGCGGGCCTATTTCTTGATGTCATTTGTTAGCCCTCTATAGACTCAACAACTTTAGTTCTATATGTCTTTACAAAATATTTACCTGTAAAAAGTTATTGAGATCGACCGATATCGACAAAAAATCGACTCTACAGGCGAGCCATTAGGACCATAGGCCTATTTCTTGATATCAATCGATAGATCTCGATAAACTGAACAACTTTTGTTCAATATGTCCTTACAAAATATTTACCAGTTACAAGTTTTTGAAATCGACTGATATCGACAAAAATCGACTCTACAGGCGAGCCACGAGGCCCACAGACCCATTTTTTGATATTGATCGATAGGTTATGACACATTGAACAACTTTTGTTCAATAATGCTTTTCAAAAAATATGTCGTTTTAAAGATATGAGGCGTCAAATATTTACGATTTTGGCCCTTAAAATCTCTAATTACGTAACATATGACCTACTTTTTGATTTGATAAGATCAAGCTCGTTGAGATGAACATTTCCGCTTCTACAACTTATTATAAAATATTAATAGTTTCTGAGATATTCTCAAAAACATTTGGACCCTTCTGAACCCCTAATTTAAAGGGCCAGCCCGTTTTGCTTGATATCGTAAGAAAGGCCTTGTCATTTTAAACATTTTTTGCTCAACAAGTATTTAGAAATTCTTTACCGTTCTCGAGTTATCTCTACAAGAAATATTTAGGGGCCAAACTGTAGCTCCCTAACGGGGCCACATAGGGAAAAAACGAAATGTACATATTGTTTAGATTATCATTCTGAACAACTTTTGTTCAATAATGCTTTTCAAAATATTTGTCGTTTTCAAGATATGAGGCGTCAATTATTTAGGATTTTGGCCCTTAAAATCCCTTATTACGTAACATATGACCTACTTTTTGATTTGATAAGAACAAGCTCGTTTAGATGAACATTTCCGCTTCAATGACTTATTACAAAATATTAATAGTTTCTGAGATATTCTCATAAACCTTTGGACCCTTCTGGGCCCCTAATTTAAAGGGTCAGCCCCTTTTGCTTGATATCCTAAGAAAGGTCATGACATTTCAAATATTTTTTGTTCAACAAGTATTTAGAAATTCTTTACCGTTCTCGAGTTATTTCTAGAAGTAATTTTTAGGGGCCAAACTGTAGCTCCCTAACGGGGCCACATAGGGTAAAAACGAAATATGCATATTGTTCAGATCATCATTCTGAACAACTTTTGTTCTTTATTGCTTTTCAAAATATTTGTCGTTTTCGAGATACAAGGGGTAAAAAATTTATGGTTTTGGCCCTTAAAATCCCTTATTACATAACATATGACCTAAATTTTTATATGAATAGATTTGGATTGTTGAGATGAACATTTTTTGTTCTTTGACTTATACCAAAATATTAACGATTTTTGAGATATTTGATGTAGACTTTGAGCCCTTCTAGATCCCTAATTTAAGGGGCTAGGCCCTAAATCTTGATATTTTCGAAAAGATCTCGTAAATGTGCACAACTTTTGTTCTACATGTCTTAACAAAATATTTGCAAGAAAAAAGATATTGGAGATCAAAGGTCAAAAATCGCCGAAATCGGCGAAAAATTTTGGCATCCATTTTTTCAGGTCCAGGCGAGCGTTTAGGCAAATCGCCTCCGGTAAAATCGAATCCCCCACAAATCTTCTAAAATGTTTACTCTATCTTGTGTAGAAATTTCAAGACTCTAGCTTCAAAACCAACGGAGGAGATGTGTGGACAACAAGGCCCTTCAAAAAGTCACTAAAAGAGAGATAACTCCTGACCGGAAGTGACGTCAAGCACGAAAGTTTACAAGCAAAGTCTCGTCACCAAAAGACATCTTTCCTGAAAATTTCGTGAAAATCGATCGAGAAATGGCTGAGAAAAACGCGTGTACTACCAAGGAAAATAATAATAATAATAATGAAGAAGAAGAACGCGAACAACAATAGTAAGGTCTTCCGCAGGAACTAAGTAGGTCTTCCGTTAGACCACTTCCGGTAAGGAGCTTTCTATTCCTACGAAAACCATTTAAATGTATCAGAAAATGTGCCTTAACAATGAATGAGAAATGTATTATCGAATTTTTTACTCCTTTCTCGTAACTTCCGGTGACGACCGGAAGTACTATTCAGATGCGTTTTCCTATAAATGACATCGATTCTTTACTGTCTATATTCCCTGAAAATTTCACGTCTCTATCTGAAAGAGTTCTCAACAAAAACAAGTAGACTAAAGAAAGAAAAAGTAGCAGGTTACTACTGACCGGAAGTCAATTTTGAAAAACAAAATTATCAAAACTCTAGAAGTTGATACTTTTATTAAGACATGTGAAAATCATATGAAAGACTTCAAATATAAGCGAGATTTATGGGGACAAAGAGACGAAAAGTAAAAAGATATTTTATCAAGAAACCGGAAGTAGTCGTTTTGACCACCGACAGACTCAATATTATTTTGACACTTTGAAAGAGAGTTGATAAACTAGTATAGGTTTCAATTTAAAAGAAAAAGTTTGAAATTTGCGATTCTTTCCATCACTTCCGGTGACGACAGGAAGTGACGGTCGACATGTTCAACCCCTTACTGCACGTTTACAAACGGAGATTGATCATTCCTGAATATATGATGAACCTATATTTTACCTTTTCCAAGAAAAGTGCTGGACAAAATTCCTTTTAAGAAACAGAAAATCGGCCCTATTTTCCGACCGGAAGTGAATTTTGTAAAACAAAAATACCTATAGCAAGGTCATTTCATAAGACATTATTCCTGAAAATTTCAAGAAAATATATCCAGCCATCTCTGAGAAATCACTAGAAGAAATTGGAAAATCGACATTTTTTCAAATACTTCCGGTATAGATCGGAAGTGACGGACGAAAAAATTGAATGCATGTACTCTACAAGTTTCAAACGTCTATCTATATTCATTATTGAGACACTGAAAAAACAAGGTTTTAATATGTACACCCCATATCTCACGACCGGAAGTGAATTTTACAAAAATATTTAAATGTAATCTAGACAATTATATTGTCTCTAACATACGTAAAATTCAAATCATTAACTTGTTTTATGACCGAGATTTATGGCACTGAAAAATGAGAGAATGAATAATCTTTCTTTGATATAACCGGAAGTTGGAGTTTCAACTTCCGGTGGGGTCAACAGTTTTTGAAAATTACAACAAGACCTAGTAAACCGATATAGGTTTCAATTTGAAAGAAAAAAGTTTGAAATTTATGATTCATCAATCACTTCCGGTGACGACCGGAAGTGACGGCCAAGATTCTTAACCCCCTACTGCACGCCTACAAAGTGAGATCTATCAACTCTGAAAATTTGGTGACTCTATCTTTTACCGTTTCTGAGAAAAACGCTGGACAACGAAAACAGCTAATAAGCCGTATTTGCCGACCGGAAGTGAATTTTACAAAAATATTTGACGTTACTCTAGACATTTATAGTGACTATAATATATGTAAAACTCAACTCATTAACTAGTTTCATGACCGAGATTTATGGCACTGAAAAATGAGAGAATGAATAGTCTTTCTTTGATATAACCGGAAGTTGGAGATTCAACTTCCGGTGGGGTCAACATTTTTTGAGAATTAGAACGAGATATAGTAAACCGAAATAGGTTTCAATTTGAAAGAAAAAAGTTTGAAATTGATGATTCATTTAATCACTTCCGGTGACGACCGGAAGTGACGGCGACAAAAAATATTACGTGCATGCACCATAGAGGAAATAGATCTATCATCCCTGAAAGTTTCATTCGATTATCTTTAGTCGTTTTCAAGTTTAACCCCGGACAAAGTTTCTTTGAAAAACCGGAAAATCGGACGAATCTCACGAACGGAAGTGAATTTTGAAAAAATGAAAAAAAAGGCCTCGAGGTACACTCTTTCTCTTCAATCTGTGAAAGTTTCAAGAAAATCCACCCAACGGTCTCGGAGACGAAAGGGAAAAAAAAATAATAACTAGAAACTCATTACTAGTAATGAGTAGGTCTTCCGTTAGACCACTTCCGGTAAAGAGCTTTCTGTTCCTACGAAAACCATTTAAATATATCAGAAAATAAGCCATAACAATGAATGAGAAATGTATTATCGAACCTTTTACTCATTTCTCGTAACTTCCGGTGATGACCGGAAGTACTTTTATTATGCGTTTTCCCATAAATGACAGCGACTCTTTACTGTCTATATTCCCTGAAAATTTCACGTCTCTATCTGAAAGAGTTCTCAACAAAAAGAAGTAGACTAAAGAAAGAGAAAGTAGTAGTTTACTACCTACCGGAAGTCAATTTTGAAAAACAAAATTATCAAAACTTTAGAAGTTGATACTTTTATTATGACATGTGAAAATCATATGAAAGACTTCAAATATAAGCGAGATTTATGGGGACAAAGAGATGAAAAGTAAAAATGTATTTTATCAAAAAACCGGAAGTAGTTGTTTTGACTACCAACGGAGTCAATATTCTTTTGACACTTTCAAAGAGACTTAATAAACTAGTATAGGTTTCAATTTACAAGAAAAAGTTTGAAATTTGCGATTCTTTCAATCACTTCCGGTGACGACAGGAAGTGACGGTCGACATGTTCAACCCTCTACTGCACGACTGCAAACGGAGATTTATAATTCCTGAATAATTGATGAACCTATATTTTACCTTTTCCAAGAAAAATGCTGGACAAAATTCCTTTTGAGAAACAGAAAATCGCCCATATTTTCCGACCGGAAGTGAATTTTGTAAAAAGAAAAATAGTTATAGGAAGGTCCTTTCATAAGACATTATTCCTGAAAATTTCAAGAAAATCTATCCACCATCTCTGAGAAATCACTCGAAGAAATCGGATAATCGACATTTTTCAAATACTTCCGGTATAGACCGGAAGTGACGGAGAAAAAAATTGAATGTATGTGTACAATGGACTAATGTTAGTTGATCAACTCTACAAGTTTCAAACGTGTATCTATATTCATTATTGAGAAACTGAAAAAACAAGGTTTGAATATATCCACCCCATATCTCACGACCGGAAGTGAATTTTACAAAAATATTTAAATTTACACTAGACATTTATAATGTCTATAACATATGTAAAATTCAAATCATTAACTTGTTTTATGACCGAGATTTATGGCACTGAAAAATGAGAGAATGAATAGTTTTTCTTTCATATAACCGGAAGTTGGAGATTCAACTTCCGGTGGGGTCAATAGTTTTTGAGAATTAGAACGAGACATAATAAACCGATATAGGTTTCAATTTGAAAGAAAAAAGTTTGAAATTTATGATTTATTAATCAATTCCGGTGACGACCGGAAGTGACGGCCGACATTCTTACCCCCCTACTGCACCCCTACAAAGTGAGATCTATTAACTCTGAAATTTTGGTGACTCTATCTTTTACCGTTTCTGAGAAAAACGATTGACAACGAAAACAGCTCATAAGCCGTATTTGCCGACCGGAAGTGAATTCTAAAAAATATTTGACGTTACTCTAGACATTTATAGTGACTATAATATATGTAAAACTCAACTCATTAACTAGTTTCATGACCGAGATTTATGGCACTGAAAAATGAGAGAATGAATAGTCTTTCTTTGATATAACCGGAAGTTGGAGATTCAACTTCCGGTGGGGTCAACATTTTTTGAGAATTAGAACGAGATATAGTAAACCAAAGTAGGTTTCAATTTGAAAGAAAAAAGTTTGAAATTGATGATTCATTTAATCACTTCCGGTGACGACCGGAAGTGACGGCGACAAAAAATAATACGTGCATGCACCATAGAGAAAATAGATCTATCATCCCTGAAAGTTTCATTCGATTATCTTTAGTGGTTTTCAAGTTTACCCCCGGACAAAGTTTCTTTCAAAAACCGGAAAATCGGACGTATCTGACGAACGGAAGTGAATTTTGAAAAAATGAAAAAAAAGCCTCGAGGTACCATCGTTGTCTATAACCTGTGAAAGTTTCAGGAAAATCCATCCAGCGGTCTCGGAGACGAAAGGGAAAAAAAAAAAAATAATAATAATAATAAACAGTAGAATCACTAGAAGGTCTTCCGTTGGAACAGTAGAATCACTAGAAGGTCTTCCGTTGAAGACGGAAGACCTTAATTAGAAACTCATTACTAGTAATGAGTAGGTCTTCCGTTAGATCACTTCCGGTAAAGAGCTTTCTGTTCCTACGAAAACCATTTAAATACATCAGAAAATGTGCCTTAACAATGAATGAGAAATGTATTATCGAATTTCTTACTCATTTCTCGTAACTTCCGGTGATGACCGGAAGTACTTTTATGATGCGTTTTCCTATAAATGACAGCGACTCTTTACTGTCTATATTCCCTGAAAATTTCACGTCTCTATCTGAAAGAGTTCTCAACAAAAACAAGTAGACTAAAGAAAGAAAAAGTAGTAGGTTACTACCGACCGGAAGTCAATTTTGAAAAACAAAATGATCCAAACTCTAGAAGTTGATACTTTTATTATGACATGTGAAAATCATATGAAAGACTTCAAATATACGCGAGATTTATGGTGACAAAGAGATGAAAAGTAAAAAGGTATTTTATCAAGAAACCGGAAGTAGTTGTTTTGACTACCAACGGAGTCAATATTCTTTTGACACTTTCAAAGAAACTTAATAAACTAGTATAGGTTTCAATTTACAAGAAAAAGTTTGAAATTTGCGATTCTTTCAATCACTTCCGGTGACGACAGGAAGTGACGGTCGACATGTTCAACCCTCTACTGCACGACTGCAAACGGAGATTTATGATTCCTGAATAATTGATGAACCTATATTTTACCTTTTCCAAGAAAAATGCTGGACAAAATTCCTTTTGAGAAACAGAAAATCGCGCATATTTTCCGACCGGAAGTGAATTTTGTAAAAACAAAAATAGTTATAGGAAGGTCCTTTCATAAGACATTATTCCTGAAAATTTCAAGAAAATATATCCACCACCTCTGAGAAATCACTCGAAGAAATCGGAAAATCGACATTTTTCAAATACTTCCGGTATAGACCGGAAGTGACGGACGACAAAATTGAATGTATGTGTACAATGGACTAATTTTAGTTGATCAACTCTACAAGTTTCAAGCATCTATCTATATTCATTATTGAGGAACTGAAAAAACAAGGTTTGAATATGTCCACCCCATATCTCACGACCGGAAGTGGATTTTACAAAAAAATTTAAATTTACACTAGACATTTATAATGTCTATAACATATGTAAAATTCAAATCATTAACTTGTTTTATGACCGAGATTTATGGCACTGAAAAATGAGAGAATGAATAGTTTTTCTTTCATATAACCGGAAGTTGGAGATTCAACTTCCGGTGGGGTCAATAGTTTTTGAGAATTAGAACGAGACCTAATAAACCGATATAGGTTTCAATTTGAAAGAAAAAAGTTTGAAATTTATGATTTATTAATCAATTCCGGTGACGACCGGAAGTGACGGCCGACATTCTTACCCCCCTACTGCACCCCTACAAACTGAGATCTATTAACTCTGAAATTTTGGTGACTCTATCTTTTACCGTTTCTGAGAAAAACGATTGACAACGAAAACAGCTCATAAGCTGTATTTGCCGACCGGAAGTGAATTTTACAGAAATATTTGACGTTACTCTAGACATTTATAGTGACTATAATATATGCAAAACTCAACTTATTAACTAGTTTCATGACCGAGATTTATGGCACTGAAAAATGAGAGAATGAATAGTCTTTCTTTGATATAACCGGAAGTTGGAGATTCAACTTCCGGTGGGGTCAACATTTTTTGAGAATTAGAACGAGATATAGTAAACCGAAATAGGTTTCAATTTGTAAGAAAACAGTTTGAAATTCATGTTTCCTTTAATCACTTCCGGTGACGACCGGAAGTGACGGCCGACATTCTTAACCCCCTACTGCACGCCTACAAAGTGACATCTATTAACTCTGAAAATTTGGTGACTCTATCTTTTACCGTTTCTGAGAAAAACGCTGGACAAAATATCTTGTAAAAAGACGAAAATTGGACATATCTTGCGACCGGAAGTGAATTTTGAAAAAATGAAAAAAAGCCTCGAGGTACCATCGTTCTCTATAACCTGTGAAAGTTTCAGGAAAATCCATCCAACGGTCTCGGAGACGAAAGGGAAAAAAATAATAATAATAATAAACAGTAGAATCACTAGAAGGTCTTCCGTTGGAAACGGAAGACCTTAACTAGACACTCATTACTAGGAATGAGTAGGTCTTCCGTTAGACCACTTCCGGTAAAGAGCTTTCTATTCCTACGAAAACCAGTTAAATGTATCAGAAAATGTGCCTTAACAATGAATGAGAAATGTATTATCGAAATTTTTACTCCTTTCTCGTAACTTCCGGTGACGACTGGAAGTACCATTCAGATGCGTTTTCCTATAAATGACATCGATTCTTTACTGTCTATATTCCCTGAAAATTTCACGTCTCTATCTGAAAGAGTTCTCAACAAAAACAAGTAGACTAAAGAAAGAAAAAGTAGCAGGTTACTACCGACCGGAAGTCAATTTTGAAAAACAAAATTATCAAAACTCTAGAAGTTGATACTTTTATTAAGACATGTGAAAATCATATGAAAGACTTCAAATATAAGCGAGATTTATGGGGACAAAGAGACGAAAAGTAAAAAGATATTTTATCAAGAAACCGGAAGTAGTCGTTTTGACCACCGACAGACTCAATATTATTTTGACACTTTGAAAGAGAGTTGATAAACTAGTATAGGTTTCAATTTAAAAGAGGAAGTGACGGTCGACATGTTCAACCCCCTACTGCACGCTTACAAACGGAGATTGATCATTCCTGAATATATGATGAACCTATATTTTACCTTTTCTAAGAAAAGTGCTGGACAAAATTCCTTTTGAGAAACAGAAAATCGGCCCTATTTTCCGACCGGAAGTGAATTTTGTAAAACAAAAATACCTATAGCAAGGTCATTTCATAAGACATTATTCCTGAAAATTTCAAGAAAATATATCCAGCCATCTCTGAGAAATCACTAGAAGAAATTGGAAAATCGACATTTTTTCAAATACTTCCGGTATAGACCGGAAGTGACGGACGAAAAAATTGAATGCATGTGTACAATGGACTAATGCTACTTGATCAACTCTACAAGTTTCAAACGTCTATCTATATTCATTATTGAGAAACTGAAAAAACAAGGTTTGAATATGTCCACCCCATATCTCACGACCGGAAGTGAATTTTACAAAAATATTTAAATATAATCTAGACAATTATATTGTCTCTAACATACGTAAAATTCAAATCATTAACTTGTTTTATGACCGAGATTTATGGCACTGAATAAAGGGAGAATGAATAGTCTTTCTTTGATATAACCGGAAGTTGGAGTTTCAACTTCCGGTGGGGTCAACATTTTTTGAAAATTACAACAAGACCTAGTAAACCGATATAGGTTTCAATTTGAAAGAAAAAAGTTTGAAATTTATGAATTTTAAATCACTTCCGGTGACGACCGGAAGTGACGGCCGACATTCTTAACCCCCTGCTGCACGCCTACAAAGTGAGATCTATTAACTCTGAAAATTTGGTGACTCTATCTTTTACCGTTTCTGAGAAAAACGCTGGACAACGAAAACAGCTAATAAGCCGTATTTGCCGACCGGAAGTAAATTTTACAAAAATATTTGAAGTTACTTTAGACATTTATAGTGACTATAATATATGTAAAACTCAACTCATTAACTAGTTTCATGACCGAGATTTATGGCACTGAAAAATGAGAGAATGAATAGGCTTTCTTTGATATAACCGGAAGTTGGAGTTTCAACTTCCGGTGGGGTCAACATTTTTTTGAGAATTAGAACCAGAGCTAGTAAACCGATATAGGTTTCAGTTTGAAAGAAAAAAGTTAGAAATATATTATTCATTTAATCACTTCCGGTGACGACCGGAAGTGACGGCCGACATTCTTAACCCCCTACTGCACGCGTACAAAGTGAGATCTATTAACTCTGAAAATTTGGTGACTCTATCTTTTACCTTTTCTGAGAAAAACGCTGGACAACGAAAACAGCTAATAAGCCGTATTTGCCGACCGGAAGTAAATTTTACAAAAATATTTGACGTTACTCTAGACATTTATAGTGACTATTATATATGTAAAACTCAACTCATTAACTAGTTTCATGACCGAGATTTATGGCACTGAAAAATGAGAGAATGAATAGGCTTTCTTTGATAAAACCGGAAGTTGAAGATTCAACTTCCGGTGGGGTCAACATTTTTTGAGAATTAGAACGAGATAGTAAACCGAATTAGGTTTCAATTTGAAAGAAAAAAGTTTGAAATTCATGTTTCCTTTAATCACTTCCGGTGACGACCGGAAGTGACGGCCGACATTCTTAACCCCTTACTGCACGCCTACAAAGTGAGATCTATTAACTCTGAAAATTTGGTGACTCTATCTTTTACCGTTTCTGAGAAAAACGCTGGACAAAATATCTTGTAAAAAGACGAAAATTGGACATATCTTGCGACCGGAAGTGAATTTTGAAAAAATGAAAAAAATGCCTCGAGGTACCATCGTTCTCTATAACCTGTGAAAGTTTCAGGAAAATCCATCCAACGGTCTCGGAGACGAAAGGGAAAAAAAAAAATAAAATAATAATAATAATAATAACTAGACACGATCTCGTTGCGAGCAACGAGTAGGTCTTCCGTCCGATTTGTTGATGCACTCGGAGTTAAAAAAAAAAAAAAAAAGACAAATGAGTCCCAATTTAGTTTCCGACTTTAAGACACTTTAGATATAATCAATTTTTCATATCATAAGCTTCTGAAGCAAAGTTGCGGTGAAATTCGTTTGAAATTCGACTCTCCAGGCGAGCCATAAGGCCCGCGGGCCTATTTCTTGATGTCATTTGTTAGCCTTCTATAGACTCAACAACTTTAGTTCTATATGTCTTTACAAAATATTTACCTGTAAAAAGTTATTGAGATCGACCGATATCGACAAAAAATCGACTCTACAGGCGAGCCATTAGGACCATAGGCCTATTTCTTGATATCAATCGATAGATCTCGATAAACTGAACAACTTTTGTTCAATATGTCCTTACAAAATATTTACCAGTTACAAGTTTTTGAAATCGACTGATATCGACAAAAATCGACTCTACATGCAAGCCATGAGGCCCACAGACCCATTTTTTGATATTGATCGATAGGTTATGACACATTGAACAACTTTTGTTCAATAATGCTTTTCAAAAAATATGTCGTTTTAAAGATATGAGGCGTCAAATATTTACGATTTTGGCCCTTAAAATCTCTAATTACGTAACATATGACCTACTTTTTGATTTGATAAGATCAAGCTCGTTGAGATGAACATTTCCGCTTCTACAACTTATTATAAAATATTAATAGTTTCTGAGATATTCTCAAAAACATTTGGACCCTTCTGAACCCCTAATTTAAAGGGCCAGCCCGTTTTGCTTGATATCATAAGAAAGGCCTTGTCATTTTAAACATTTTTTGCTCAACAAGTATTTAGAAATTCTTTACCGTTCTCGAGTTATCTCTACAAGAAATATTTAGGGGCCAAACTATAGCTCCCTAACGGGGCCACATAGGGAAAAAACGAAATGTACATATTGTTTAGATTATCATTCTGAACAACTTTTGTTCAATAATGCTTTTCAAAATATTTGTCGTTTTCAAGATATGAGGCGTCAATTATTTAGGATTTTGGCCCTTAAAATCCCTTATTACGTAACATATGACCTACTTTTTGATTTGATAAGAACAAGCTCGTTTAGATGAACATTTCCGCTTCAATGACTTATTACAAAATATTAATAGTTTCTGAGATATTCTCATAAACCTTTGGACCCTTCTGGGCCCCTAATTTAAAGGGTCAGCCCCTTTTGCTTGATATCCTAAGAAAGGTCATGACATTTCAAATATTTTTTGTTCAACAAGTATTTAGAAATTCTTTACCGTTCTCGAGTTATTTCTAGAAGTAATTTTTAGGGGCCAAACTGTAGCTCCCTAACGGGGCCACATAGGGTAAAAACGAAATATGCATATTGTTCAGATCATCATTCTGAACAACTTTTGTTCTTTATTGCTTTTCAAAATATTTGTCGTTTTCGAGATACAAGGGGTAAAAAATTTATGGTTTTGGCCCTTAAAATCCCTTATTACGTAACATATGACCTAAATTTTTGTATGAATAGATTTGGATTGCTGAGATGAACATTTTTTGTTCTTTGACTTATACCAAAATATTAACGATTTTTGAGATATTTGATCTAGATTTTGAGCCCTTCTAGATCCCTAATTGAAGGGGCTAGCCCCTAAATCTTGATATTTTCGAAAAGATGTCGTAAATGTGCACAACTTTTGTTCTACATGTCTTAACAAAATATTTGCAAGAAAAAAGATATTGCAGATCAAAGGTCAAAAATCGCCGAAATCGGCGAACAATTTTGGCATCCATTTTTTCAGGTCCAGGCGAGCGTTCAGGCAAATCGCCTCCGGTAAAATCGAATCACCCACAAATCTTCTAAAATGTTTACTCTATCTTGTGTAGAAATTTCAAGACTCTAGCTTCAAAACTAACGGAGGAGATGTGTGGACAACAAGGCCCTTCAAAAAGTCACTAAAAGAGAGATAACTCCTGACCGGAAGTGACGTCAAGCACGAAATTTTGCAAGCAAAGTCTCGTCACCAAAAGACATCTTTCCTGAAAATTTCGTGAAAATCGATCGAGAAATGGCTGAGAAAAACGCGTGTACTACCAAGGAAAATAATAATAATAATAATAATAATGAAGAAGAACGCGAACAATAATAGTAAGGTCTTCCGCACGAGACGGAAGACCTTAATAAACAGTAGAATCACTAGAAGGTCTTCCGTTAGAAACGGAAGACCTTAATAAACAGTAGAATCACTAGAAGGTCTTCCGTTGGTAACGGAAGACCTTAATAAACAGTAGAATCACTAGAAGGTCTTCCGTTGGAAACGGAAGACCTTAATAATAATAATAATAAGAAACAGAGTAAAAACAATATGTTCCCAAACTTTGTTTGGGGAACATAATAAGAAACAGAGTAAAAACAATATGTTCCCAAACTTTGTTTGGGGAACATAATAATCAGAAAACATAAATAATATATGCATATATACAATACTAATTCATTTATAACTACAGAATGTGTAAAAACATATGCCCCCGCATCCGCATTTTCTAATTCCATGCAGTGTGACCTTGATCTTTGACCTTCTGACCCCAAAATCCATATGTCCAAATTTGGTTTGAATAGAATTCAAAGTATTTGAGTTATCATCCAGAAACTACTTTTAACAGTCAACTTCCATGTGGCCATGAGGAAGAAATCTGCACTTCCTGGTATGGTTCTTCATATGATGATAGCACAACTCATCCCTCTCACTGTGGTTACCAAATGGATGTAGCTAAAATGCAAACATTGGAACTCAATTTCTATCAATACTGTAAATTCTTAACAATAGAACAGAATATACTATTAGGTTTACCACCAGACTGCTAATACATCAACTTCAACTAACTCCAATTTTTGTCCAGCCAGGGATTATGTCTTAATGCCTTGTCCAACAAATTGTTACTCTAAAAGAATTTCTTAGGCAAAATGTGATATATGAATTTGTTCGTGCATAAATGACTGTTTATGAAATGTATGCTAAAATTCTAATCAGGATTTTTTTTTTAAATGTGCATTTTCAATACCCTATAAACAAATTTTAACATTATTAAAACTTTTTGACAATTGCACTTTGAAGTAATAATTAAAATAAAATTTTGATAAAATAATTTAATTTTAATTTTCCAGAACTGATTAGAAACAAATTATCGATCTAGTAGCCTCCCAGAAACATATCTATACATGTATATATAGTCAACAAAATTATCTTTTGTTTTTACTAATTTGTACACGAATGACGCGCCATAATTCTCTAGATGGGAGAAACCCCCCTTTTCCCTTTGAACTCTTGTTAATGAATTAAATTCGCTGTATACTTTGGCGATTTTTTAAAACAATGATATAGATTACACTTTTTAATCAAAATGATGCTTCAATAATGATACATTGAACGTTAGGAGCGAAATTCGCTCATGACCGACTACTCTGGCGGGATCGGGAAGATCGCAGATCAATTTAGGTACAGATCTACATAGTTTGTAGATTTTATTTTCATAAAAAAAATTCTTGTATATTGAAAAACTTACAAATTCATTCAATACTATATCAGCAGCCTCTGATTCGGGTACTACATTGCTAACATCCTTCCATTCCCCCTCTCGTCTGACACTATGTACAGTACTGTAGTGTGTCACCATGTGCGTGGTTGTGCCTGCTTGTCTGTAATTTTCTTTGTCTGCCACTCACTTGTGAGAATATCGGATGCAGACTGATCTATAACTGCGTTTTACTTCTAACGAATCGCCCATGTATGTTTCTGGACTGCTTTAGAATAGACTAAATGCGACATCGTAGTGTGCGTCTTCGAGCTCGAGTTTGTTTACAATCGTAACGTCATCATGAATGTTGTAAAATGAGAAAATAAGTACAAAATTGTCATGTTTTAATTAATTTTAGTTAGTTTATTAACATTACTTACAAATAAAAACTAACCCTAACCCTGGCACACTGATTTTGACTGCGGATAACTCCGTTTACCTGATCAGGATATGAGGCTCACGGCGGGTGTGACCGGTCAACAGGGGATGCTTACTTCTCCTAGGCACCTGATCTCACCTCTGGTGTGTCCAGGGGTCCGTGTTTGCCCAACTATCTATTTTGTATTGCTTGTAGGAGTTATGAGATTGATCACTGTTCGTTATCTTCACCTTGCATATTAATGTTCTTCTTTGTGCATACGAAATAAAACACACGCATCCCCATAGTTACGACTTTAAAAAGTATGGAGACTCACTCGCGGTAAAAGTACCACGAGAGTACACCCTTAAGAACATGTATTGGACGCGGAGTTCGATATGATTTTCATAATTTCCTCGCAAGTTTCTTCAAAAGTAACCAATGCTTCGCCATTAAAATGGTTTAGCAGATCCCATGAACTAAACTTTGTCGCAACCACTTTTAGAAACTAACGCATTCCGAATGTTACTGATTTTGTTACTGAAGTTTGGTACTAAATCATTCACTAATTCAAACTCAGATGTGCTATCTGGAAGAGTAAGATCACTGATTTCTCCATGTAATGATTGATTGTTTGATGGTTTCCGCCACACTGAAATTTTTTTTCAGTTATCTGGTGGCGCCCAGTTTTTATTGGTGGAAGAGAGAACTCAGATACAATGTACCTGGGAAGAGACCACCGACCTTCCGAAAGTAAACTGGGAAACTTTCTCACTTACCGGCGCGAGCGGGATTCAAACCAGCGCCGACAGAGGTGAGAGGCTCTAACCACTCGGCCACGGAGCCCCCCCCCCCCCCCCCTAATGTAATGAGTACGCAAAGTAATGAGTTAGCAACTTTGCCCTTAGTTATTTTTCAACATGAAGAAATACAAATCTTTTACTTGAAAATTACTTATGATATCCTGGCACACGATCCCAACTTAAATCAAAATCGTGTGACATTGACTGTTGATCCTCAAATTCTGTAGATATCTTCAGTTTGCTGTGTTCATTAGTGCGTAATGTTTAAGTGTTGATGGACAGGTGAACGGATTTGATGATTCCTATCACTTCAAGGACTGGTTTCTTTAGAAATACTTTTTTTTATTGCGTAAACACATTTTGTTAGTACTAAAAGAAAAATATTAATCAGATAGAACCATCTCATTCCGTTTTTTCTAGGGATAATAAATTGTCAATACCACGCCTTTCTTTGATAAAAAATCTGAAAACCTGCTTAGCTGCGATACGCAAACTGTGTGTAAATATTAATTGAATGTTGTTTAACGTCCCTCTCGAGAATATTTCACTCATATGGAGACGTCACCATTGCTGGTGAAGGACTGCAAAAGTTAGGCCTATGTTCGGCGCTTAAGGTGGATCGATCCTCATGTGACTTATCAATAATAATGGTTAAAAGTGCAAAAACTATTAATTTTCATTCAATATAGTTAAATTTAAACAATAACCAAAGAAAATGTGCATGTTGCCACATTTTTAAAGATGTCAGACATTTAAAAAAAACGGAAGTATATATCAACATAAGAAAATCACACATTTTCGTTGTACAGAATAATTAAAATAGATAAAAAACTTGTTGAAATGACAAATTTTAAATGTCAACAGTTTAAAAAAAACTGTTAATTCATAAATATGTATAAATTATTTGTGGATATTAGGGAAATCATGCATAATAGACATGCTGTAGAAGAAATACCAGCATAGGAGTTATTGCCCATGACAACATTTTTTCAATTATAAAGAATTGATTATCTATAGAAAATATACACTTTTTCAATATCAATAGTTTACCAAATTTTTTATTTTATGCAGTGAATAAAATTTCTCTGAGGATATATTTCTATCATGTGCAAAGTTTAACCTGATAAAGATTTTTGTAAAACCTATGACATCACACGAGGATCGATTACCCTTAAGGCATTTGAGCAGTGAAGGATCTTTATTGTGGCACACCTGCTGTTACACAGGACCTCGGTTTTTGTGGTCTCATCCGAAGGACCGCCCCATTTAGTCGCCTCTTACGACAAGCAAGGGGCACTGAGGACCTATTCTAACCCGGATCCCCACGGGATTGTAACTGATAACTGACGCTTATCAAAATTTTGATGAAAAAAAAATTATCGAGTTGAAATCTTCACGGGTAGAATACCAGAAAACGTAAATGTAGATGAATTTCATAAGATGCTTCAGCAGCATATGAACCCTAAAACAGCAAGTTTGCAATAAGTTTGAGCTAAGCCAATATGATTATCTGATTTAATAACAAGAGCAACGCCAACGAGGCATAATACGCCCGTAGATTTTGCTCAAGGAAAACATATTTTAGTGGGATTCATATTTTAGTGAAGTTAGCACTGTCCTCTGTGAGCTAATTCATTATTATGCTTGTAGAAATGGATGGCAGATCACCAATTTTTTTGCAGCAGAATCTCAAATTATATAGAAATATCTCTTCAATAAAGTATAACCTGGAAGTTCACAAGCTATACTTGGCACCAAATTATCAAGTGAAGCATGCCATCTAACAGTCTTGACCTTTTAAACTTGAAAAAGAAAAGTATTGGCATTCCTAGCCACAACAGTTTTGTTTGTATCCTGCTACAACCACTTTGACTTTGAGAAACAATAGGCTTTCTCCACTTGGAATAAGGTATATGCGTATTAAATTTAACACTCCTAGCCCCAACCGTTCGGTCTGTATACATACAAGGTTTTCCTACTAAGTAAACCTATGTTCTTGACCTTGAAAAAAATAGGCATCTTCCTCTCATCATGGTGATCAAATATACCAAGTTATAACATCCAGGAGCTTACGGTTCGGTTTGTATCCTGCCCACAATGTTTTCCTAAAAAGTGATACTGCGATCTTGACCTTGAAAAACAAAAGGCATCTTCCTGTCATGGTGATCAAATATACCAAGTTATAATTTCCTGGACTTACGTTTCGGTTTGTATCCTGCCCACAAGGTTTTCCTAATAAGTGATACTACGACCTTGACCTTGAAAAACAATATGCATCTTCCTCTCATCATGGTGATCAAATGTACCAAGTTGTAAAGTCCTAGGGCTTATTATTCAGTCTGTATCCTGCCCACAAGGTCCGGACAGACAGACGGACGACGCCATACCATAATACATCCCGTCTTCGACAGGCGTATAAAAATCAAGCAAAGCATCGTGTTACTTTTTCATTTATATCTATCAATGATATGAAATTTGTGCTCAAACACCTAAAGGAATTAATTTTCATGGAACATTGATCTCATCATCACAATATATTAGTACATGTATTTGAGAGAGAAAATCTCCAAATATTCGGATACTACAAGAAAAAAAAGCTCTTGCGAGAGAAGGCCTTGCAATTTCGAGATAATAATAGTTCTTCACATCAAACTAATCAATAAAATGACAAATGCTTACCATACTTTATTGTGCATGTATCAGTGCAGAAAGGTTTATGCAAATATTGTACATGCCATTGAAGTTGACAAGAGATTCTATGACTTAAAAAGGTATAGTACACGAACAGACGTTGAAATGGCTGTTAAAGGCTACCAACCAAATGCGGTATTTTGAAAACTGTCTCTCAGATCTGATGAGAAATATTTAATAAGCAAAGAAAGAGAACAGATACATCAGCAGGTATTGTAGAGATAGGAAGGGCGTATACAGGAAAATCTAATACTGGGTTATTTTTGCCTATACAATCAATAGTGTGCATGCATGCTTGTTGAGTCGATACATGTAGTAAATTTTACCAAAACCTGTTACATGTATATATGTTTGCAATGTCTTGAAAGTGTCACTCTTAAACTATTCTTCATGGAAATCAATTCCGGTTCTCGGATACGCATGATACGAATATCAACCCATTTGAAGTGTGCAAAGTCGTTAAAGTGTCTATCTTAAGAATTCTCTGTGGAGTTAAATCCTGGTGCTGATGTACGATATGAACACTGCACCATAAAATTTCTGTCTACCAATTATCGGAACATTTTTTTTAAATTTCAATTTTAAGAGAGCTGTGAAAGGTTAAGATGACGAACAGTGATCAACCTCATAACTCCTATAAGCAATACAAATAGAGAGTTGAGCAAATGCGGACCCCTCGATATACCAGAGGTGGAATCAGGTGCGTAGGAGGAGTAAGCATCCCCTGTCGACCGGTCACACCCGCCGTGAGCCCTATATTTTATCAGGTACCGTGTATACTCGCCTATAAGTCGGATTTTTGGTCCAAAACTCTATGTCCGACTTATAGGCGCGTCCTAAGAAGATTGGTATTTAAATGTAGTGTTTTTTAAACAACTCTGACGATTATCATGGACTACCATACAAATGATTATTGTTCACAAATATCTAGACATATTGTATTGTTTGTGTATTTTAAAATCATGTATAAAGTACAAGTATTTACATATTTTTATCTAGTTAAAAATTATTTACATACCGATAACTAATACTTTCAATTCAACTAATCTATCGTTTACCGGTAAAATTGAATTACGAACCCGATTTAATATTGAAATATTCATATGTATACCGGCTGAAATATATTTCATAACAGATTGAATATTGTTAACAGATAATTTAGATCATCATTCTTGACCCTTAAAAACTTTATTGTTGATACAATGAATTATACCGGAATCCCACAATAACAGTTTGCGCGAGGCGCGTGCCACTAAGTAAACACGGTGTCAGGTACTGGTAATTAGGAGACCATAATTGCTTAGGTAACAAGGGATCATTGCCCATAATAGAACAAGGGTTGCGTTTAAACCCCAATAGATATGGCTTGGATATTGAGCAGATCATAATTATTAATTTCTCGAAATATTTGTTGAAACATAGGTAAACACTCTAGAGCATTGACTTGAAATTGTCAACCGAATCTGAC